>NC_133776.1:97234369-97534369 GCF_003597395.2 Chelonoidis abingdonii | reverse complement strand
ATGCAAGTAGTACCTAAACAGCCAATATAAAGTGGCTTGATTACACTATTCTTCCTAGTGTAATTAGAAATTCCAGAAATTAAGAAACCCAGTGAAATGAATAGTCTTTTTGCTGGTATCTATAAGGGCTCAAGTATATATTACTGAAAGGCACTTTCAGCGCACAAATTATGTTCCATAGTGACAGGCCAGCATGCAAATTATTGTATTCGAGCCACATAGTTGGAGGCAAGTTAATAAAGGTGCACGTACACATTCCTTCCACAAAAACAAAAGTTGGCAGATTTCCTGAACCCAGCTGGGCAAGACACACGGGCTACACTGGGGCAGGCCTCAGGCATAGTTGGCTTTTAAGGATTTGCGGATTGAGTGTGACGTTGCATATGTGTGGGGAAGTGCCCTTGTGTGTCTGGCATGCTCCCTTCCCAAAACAGCAGAATTCCAATAGAAAAACCATCATAAATGGAGTGCTGTGTCAAGCAGTACTCAACCCTCCATGGTCCCTGTTAGATTTCTAGTGTATCTGGTGGCAGAGTTGGAAAGAATATGGTTATATAGCTGCCTAGGAAACCATGGTACCAGGAAGAAATGATCTCCAGGGAGTACTGCAGAAGGACTAGCTCCCCATTCTATTGCTGTGAAATCCTGGTTTTCTTGCAGAGACTAGAGCTGTGTCCAGTTTCTGTTCTATATGCTGTCCCTGAGGAAATGAATCTACTCCCATTGAGGGCAGATACTTTCCCCCATCTCAATGGTGTTTTCAGCAGGAGGGGTAAATTGAGATAATGGGCTTTATCTTAAATGATTATTTCTGAGAAATGTATTTTCCTGGTGGCACAAAGGCAGCCAGTAAGCTGAGGTGAGCAGAGATCAGCTATAATGAGAAACCCTCGTTTTTTTGTAAGTATAATCCTGGGCCCAAGCGAGGATTCAAGTAGTTGCCACGGAGAATGGAATGCTTGTCTATAGAACCTGCCAATCTCGTGCTCACAGCCCCTTTGTTCCCTCATTCGAGCATGTTTGGGAAAGCCAGGTTTGATTCATGTAAATCTTAAAAGAAAGAGAAATGATTACCATTGAAGTGCTTCCGGGGCCATTGTGCAATCTCTCCATGTGGACAGAGATCTTTGGACAGAAAGGTGGGAGGAGGGAATAAAAAAGTGAGCAACAATGATGAGGCGAGGTGTGTGTGTGGGGGGGGGGGCGGTTTCCAATCACCAAAGACAGGAAACAGAGGTGCCTCCAGCCTGAGGCTGCTTCAGCACCAAGGCTACAGTTGCTCATCTATCTGTGTACCTGGAAGGCAGTGCCAGGCTGGTCTGGGATGGGGAAGGGATAATCATTCAGAGACTAGGGACCTCTGGACCTGCTTTCAAGATAGCATCTAGAAGCCTATGCCATGTTCATGGAAACCAGGATAGTAACTCCCTGTTTCGGTTTGGTGTTTGAAGTGATTGAAATTAATACCATAGCATAGTGTTGGCAACCCTTTATTCGAAGATAGTTTTTTGTGCTTGACTCTTCTCCCCGCTCCATTTAAGAATAACCATGTATCGATGATAACAATGCTAAGTCTATATAATTGGGGGGGAAGGGGTTTGAGAGGTTGACAGAGTACTTGACCTCAAAGGGTAACTGTGCAGGGAATGGGGTAGCCAAATTTACTTTACACTGTGATAAAATTTTCAATGCCTTATACCCACTCCCAGGGCGAATGAGCCACCAGTTGAAAAACACTGCAGGAACAACAATCAATTCCCTTTTGTCACACTGTCTGGAGTTGCTCACTGCTGTGGGTGCCTACTTCAGGGCAGACAGTCAGAAAACAAGGGCAGACACCCCAAACTGGTGATATGTTCTATAATTAGATCTTGCCAAGCCAGTAACAAATTGGAACTGGATCACCATACCAGTCTTACCACGACATCACAGACAGTTCCCTGAGACTCTCCAACCTAACATGCCATCCTGACAAATCTGGACTTTGTGATAAAAGGTTGCTATTTGAATCAAAAATCACACCACATCAGGTTGTTCCTGGTCCCAAGAGCCCAGTCACTTCCCCTAGATCAATTGGTACTCTGGATCTTAACCAAAGCCAATACTAGCAGCCAATTTGCCAGTAAACTAACTAAAGATTTATTAGCTAAGAAAAGGAAATGAGAGTTACTGAGAAGCAGATAAAATATATGAAATTACAAATTGGGATTCTCCTGTGCAAATGATGATGGTGATGTAGTTAACTGCCAGTTTCCCAAAAGTTTTTTTTTCGTGGTACCCAGATTGTCTCTGGGGATCTCCACCTTCCATCTGATACACATCTCTGTAAGAGTCCAAACGTTCAGAGATGAAGGATCTTTCTTTCAGTCCATATTTATAGTATCTTCAAACAGAAAGCAAATTATTGTGTCTCTACTCATGTGAGCTTTTCCTTTGACGATGAGTGAGGAATGCACCATGTCTTTTGACCTTCGACGATCTTGCATAAAGGACACTTGCTTTGAACATACCATTTTCTGTTAGTTGTTAAGTCCTTCATTAGCATTTCACAAGATTTCTTTGATGGGTTATTTAGTTACATGGGTATACACAATATAAATGTTTGCTCTTACATTATAACAGGAACAGATACATGAAAACAGTACCAGTAACATTCCTCTAGTTTTCATTAAGTTTAAACATCTGAATACACACTTACACATTTAACACTTTGCTCTGTACTAACATTCAAGTGAATTGGCCTGTGGCCCTGGTCTGCCAGAGTCACAACTTTGCCCAAAATATTGCTGTTAATAATGTGACTGTCCTGGTAGAAAATCTTCTGCACACATGTGCCAATTGGAGCTTGTCAGGAAATTTATTTTAAACATAATTGTACATGAAAAAATATAAACAAGTTGTCATGATTTCCCCTATCCCTCCTGTTTTCTGGAAAAAGTCCAGTTCTAGTTCCAACTGCGCTGATTAAAACTTTGACTTTGGTGTCATGTTAAATAGAGTTGATGGAAATGAGAACTCATACATTTCAGTGAAAGACCATCAAAGGCATGTGAGTTAATCACCAC
Source organism: Chelonoidis abingdonii (assembly GCF_003597395.2). Taxonomy (NCBI): domain Eukaryota; kingdom Metazoa; phylum Chordata; order Testudines; family Testudinidae; genus Chelonoidis; species Chelonoidis abingdonii. The sequence continues at coordinate 97,531,304 of NC_133776.1, read as the reverse complement.
AAGGCACATCCCAACTAGAGAGATTCATTTTATGATTGACTCTTAAAATTTTGCTGTTGACCTGTATTTCTCTGACAAGATTCAAGGGGTTTTTTAGACACACAGTTCAGTCTGATGCCTCTGCTTTTCAGTCAGTCAAGGTCTCAAAATGTCTATGGTTAGTGCTTCTTCATTTTCCATCTTGTTCACTTTTCAGGAAGATGTTACAAAGGTTCTCCCAGAGCTACATGTGTCTTTTACTGCATCATCTCACCTCTAGGTTAAATGGTTTGTACTTCTCTTTACTCCTGACAATATACTTGTTGCACAGAAAAGTGCAGGCTGACACAGTTAATCTAGACACAATGTAATCCTTTGATTTCATAAAGCTTGAACACTATTGGAAGCAAATACTACATGATGCCTTACAGCATTGTGGTCAAGAGGGGAAATTGAGAAAAACAAACAATGGGCAGCTTGGCTCCTGGATTCAACATGGTATAGCATGTAAAGTGTGTCCATTTTCTGAACCTAACAGCACATCACTTGATTTTTTTTTTCTCTATTTTATCAAGGCTAAGATCCTCAGATCTCTGGGGTTACACTTGTTATACGGAATAAATGTCTTTTTAGAAAGTTGCCATTGAAGCACATGCAGCAGAAAAAAGGAATAGAATGTTTGCTTTTTTTTTATTTAAAAAAAATTTAAAAACCTCATCAGAAACTAGTACATAGTTACTTTTATAAATACAACTGAAGAAAATGTTCCAGTCTTGGAACATGAGCAACTTAAAGATGACTAGTTAAAGAAACCTGAATAGAAAGACCAGAGTTTGGGTTTATGCTTATGATGTTTTTTTCCCTGGAACATCTGGTCCTTTGTCCCTAGTCCCATATCTGACGGCAGCCTTCCCAGAGTGGGGTCCTAAAATCAGATCAATGACTCTGGCTCTAGGCCTTTAGGACTAAATTTCTTATTATGCCTCTGTTTGGGCATAGATCTTTCTTTCTAGGTAGGTATAGTCCTGAACCAAACCCTGGCTCTGGTTGCACCTGAAATTTAAAGACATTTAGCCCAATATTTATATTTAGCGGCTACACTTGCCTGTGTAATTAACCAAACTGAAATCCCAGATTCAAAGACCTCTGAACTTTACGCTGTCATTACATTAAGATTTAAGATGTCTCAACTCTTCTCCAGTTAGTTGTATTTAGTAGTTCATTTCTTTCTTACTGTCACTCTCTTCCATGAAGTAGTCCTTCTGTACTGTCTTTGCTTCTTGATCTCCAGGCCTTAGGGAATCTTCCCCCCCCCCACCCCCAAGAGACTAGAGCACTCTCGAATTAGAAACTGTGTGGTGTTGTTTGTTGGAGGAAATGGAATGTTGCCCACCAAAAACCTCAAACCGAAACTAATGAAAGCATGCCATTGATCTGAAATCAAAATGATTGATGTGATGGATCCAAAATGGACTGGGCCAAGTCCCTTTAGTTTGTTAGTTTTAGAATAACAAATCATACCCAGATTTCATTAGCTAATGCTAAATTATTTTAGTGGAACAGACAAAAGTTAATTTCCTGTATGTGTTGTTTTGGTGGTGTGATGGATTTGGTCACAGAGACCTCCTTGGGACTGTTACCTGATGTGCTGAAATTACTGCTGAGCTCATTATCCTTGCCAGCTTGGGCCTCCAGAACCCTGCCTTATTGAGCCAGACATGCTAGCCTGCTGCAACACAGACTCAGGGACTGCGGCATGCCCTCAAAGCTGCAGACTTCAACCAAAAACAGTTCAGCAGGTTACCTCTCTAGCACCCAGACACCCAATTAAATCCATTTTATTCTGTATAAAACTTGTACAGGGTAAACTCATAAATTATCTGCCCTCTATAACACTGATAGAGAGATATGCACAGCTCTTTGCTCCCCCAGGTATTAATCACTTACTTTTGGTTCACTAATAAACTAAAGTGATTTTATTAAGTATAAAAAGTAGGATTTAAGTGGTTTCAAGTAATAACAGACAGAAAAAAGCAAATCACCAAGCAAAATAAAGCAAAAACATGCAAGTCTGACCCTAATACATTAAGAAACTGATTATGGGTAATATCTCACCCTCAGAGATGTTCCAATAAGCTTCTTTCATAGACTAGACTCCTTCCTAGTCTGGGCCCAATCCTTTCCCCTTTTACAGTCCTTGTTAGTTCCAGAAGACATCTCCAGTGGTAAGCAGGGTCTTTCTCATGACTAACAGTCCCCTTTGCCCTGCTCCACTCCCTTTTATAGCTTTGGCATAATGCGTAAGGTGAAAAATCAGGACGGGGTGGGAGGTACTAGGAGCCTATATAAGAAAAAGACCCAAAAATTGGGACTGTCCCTATAAAATTGGGACATCTGGTCACCCTAACAAGGCGTGAATCTTTTGTCTGTACTTGTCCCCACCCCTGCCTCATCAATGAAAAAGTAAAAGGATTAAGTCTGATTCCAGTATCATGTGACATGGTCACATGTCACTGTAAGACGCCTAGTCTCCATTCCCCATGGGCTGGCCCACAAGCGCACAGGAAGGCTTTCAAGTAACTAAGTCCATTTACAACTAATTGTTTCTGGAGCACCCTTAATGGCCTCCACTTAATATATTTATATCAGGGATACAAGTTTATATCTTCTTCTCCTAACTCCTGATATAGAAATAATATATGCAAACAAATAGGATGAACACACATAGTAGATTTCAACCTTTCTAATGACACCATACAAGGGGTATTTAGTGTAAAGCATATTCCAGATATATCATATTCATAAGCATATTTCCATAAAGCATATGGAGTGCAACGTCACAGGCGGTTTCATGTATTTTTATGCTTTAATCAGAAGGATCTAGATTAGAATTTATATGTTTTGATGTTTCCAACACTTTGGTCAGTATCATAATCTTATTCCTGGTCTATTAAGAAAGGGAAAAACAGATAGAGGCTTGTTGACAGAGTATGGGAAGCACCAGGCTTAAACAATAGAGCAAGTTTAATGAATATCTTGCAGTTCCTCAAATATGCTGTGTACAGTAGTAGAGGCTCTGATCTAGCAACGTACTTAGACACTGCTTAAAATTAGCTTTAAGCATGTGAGTAGCCCCACTGAAGCTAACTTGGTTAGTGCTTTGCTGGACCAAGGCCACAAATTGCAGCTGTTGTCTCTGCTGTGGCTTAGTTTCAGTGCCACTCTTCAACCAGGACAACCACCTCAGCCCAATCTATGGGAGATCGGATCTGAAGTAGAACGATCATGGTGTGACTTCTTTTCTCCAGTCTTGCTGATTACAAGTGTCTTCAGCCTTAACCATCTGAATGCTCAAAGGAGGAACCAGGATAAGCTCTGCCAGCAGCTATCCCACCTAATGCTGTGACCCCGTCAGATTTTAAAAGGTCAGCCGTTAGCTGTATTTAAATGGGAGTCCCCCCAAGGAACACTAAGGTTTCTCTGTGGGAAGTGGTGTTGCTGATTCAGTCTGTGGTATTTTGCCTTTAATATTAGGAATGAAACTGTACCTTAATGTGATGCTAGTAGGTGACATCTGTCACGTGATTGGACTATCTGTGATCATTAAGGATTGCCTGACATTTTCTGTAAGTGAGGGACCAATAATGTGTGATTTCATGTAACTAAATTCCACCTTCCTAAATTTAAATGTCCCTTTGTTATTTAAATGTCATATGGTACTCCTTAACTTCCTGTCCTAAACTGTTTCAAAGTGTTGCTGTGTGTTGCAAAATAGCAGTCGTCTGCCTCCAGAAGGTAGCTGAACTTCAGTGGTGGCCAAATTAAATCTATAGATATAGATACTCCTTAGCTATATCCCAAGAGGATCTTATTTAATTATTGATTGTAAAGCTTTGTGATTCTTCAGCTGAAAAATATTATTGTTGTAGCTGCGTCGGTCCCAGGTAGGTGATGTAATATCTTTTATTAGACTAACTCTCAACAACAGAAATGGGTCTAATAAAAGATATTACCTCACCCCTATTGTTTAATCTATACAGGTTTAAAATGTGATACATACAGAAAGCATTCATTTCCTGAGTTGCATGATGTATAAAGAGTTGAAGAGAATCCTGGTCCTTGAGTAATCATTGGCATTTTAAAAGGATTCAATCACATACCTTGTGAAACATAGGACTTGATTCTCCTCTTACTTTTGCTGGGTTTGGATTGGTGAAAATCAGTTATCCTCAGTGGTTTCTGTTTCACACTTATGAGGATAGTCAAATTTCAAATACAACACCAAATAGTCTCCAGTTGATATGACTGTATAGTATGAAACAAATGGGTTATTTTTTAACCTGGCTACGTCTCATTTAATTTTCCATCTATCTAGTCACTTAGATGACCCTTATCACTGTAGTATCTGAGCACCTCAGCATCTTTAATAGATTTTATTCTCACAACACCCTGTGATATAGGGAATTCCAGTCGTACAGATGGGAGTGGTGGTAATTAGATGACTTCCTCACAGCCACACAGAAAGTATGTGGTAGAGCCAGGAAATGAATCCAGGTCTCCCAATTACCAATCTGGCCGCAACCACTAGTTGATTCTTCCTCCATTTTCATGTAAACTATGTAAGCACCTTTCACAAACATGCCACAAGACCATTTTTATTTCCAAAGAATCATAGAATTTAAAGGAAAAAAAAATCACTACAAGAGTGGACCATACTGACTTAGGAGAAATTAGGACCAGATTGAAAAAAATAAAAGGCCTTAATGGGTTTTTTGAAAAGCCTTCTTTAAATAAAGTTTCTTTATTTTAAAGTTCAGAATACAGTGCTTTGAAAATATTTGGCAACAGATTAGGTTTTTGGGACACCTTGCTCACATGTGTAGAGTTTTGTAATCCATCATGTCAAGTACAACTGGGGCATAAGGATTTATGGTTACACAAATGCAGTGATTGCTATGACTACTTAAGAATATATTTTTGTTTTCCTGAGGAAAGAGCAGCTTCCTTATAAAGGCACATACTAAACTTAGGGAGAGACGAGAAACTATGTAGATGATTTTCTGAGGTACATCCTGGCATTAGAAACTCTACAGAGAAATATTGCCACCCATGTTACGCAGTGAAATCTGATCCTACATGACACAAAGTAGCCTTAGAGGAGTAGTACAATCTAAATCAGAATATATTCTTTGGAAACCTATGCACAACCCTTCTCAACCTTGTGAATTTAGCAACACAATCTCCCTATGCTTGAGGACACCATTGTGCATGAGTGGGAATTGAAGTCACTTCTGATGTTTCAATTCATGGACCTAGCACATATCTTTTCCCCTACTACAATTCAGTAATAGACTTTTAACTTGCCATTGTTTATAATAGTTACATATTTGCATTTTGTACTTTCAAATGGGACAATCAAAACCAATAAAGAAATCTTGCTCTGAATTTCATTTTCTCTTCTCACCTATTAATATTCATTCATACATTTGTCAGGCACAAACATTAAAGAGAAAATCTTCCTGTCTACATGCAGCAGAACTTAGAGAAAGATCTAGGATGATTCACTTTTGGGGGTTCTGCCTGGGTCATGTGGAAGAGCAAAGTTAGGAATGTAATAGCTCAGATTTCTGACAGGAACTCAGTGCTAATGTGTGTCAGATGATATTTCCATACAAAATGCTTCTACACAACAATATATTTTCTTTAATACAAGACACTTTTGAAACTACATTGTATGTGCGTGTTTGTCAGACGTGTGGATACCTATACGTGTGTGTGTGTGTGTGTGTGTGTGTGTATATATTAGTAATAGACATCCGTATGCTTTTAACACAGGTTAATGTGCTTAATTTTCAGGATGCCTAGCATTTGCAGCTCCAGCTGAAATCAGTGGGAGCATTCAGGAAATTGAATATCTATTCAATAAATGTGTGATTCTAAATAGACACACATGAGAGAGAACGTGTGTGTGGATGTTTGCATAAAGGTGTCATTAGCATTATTTGGGAGACCTGCCTTATTCCTGAGTGGAACAACTGCAAGAGGTGAATTGTTAATGCCAGTTAACCCCGTGCCGTACCCTCATGGATTTTGCAAATGCCGTGTATCTTACAGGAGGAAGAGAAAATAAACCAAACCACTAGCATAGAAACATTTTTTAATTTTAAAACATTTGTGTAAGGATTTTATTTATTTATTTTGCATCTCTTAATTGTAAAGCCAAGCTCCTTACCATGATGTACATTCTCCGAAAACTATTTGCATTCTTGGCTGAGCTCCCAGTGCCTGTAGGTTCAAACACATTGTCCGGCGTGGTTTAGGGAATAGCTCCTCAGTTTACTCCCCCCACCACCACGTGAAAGAAAAGGGAAAGAAATCATTTCTTGACTTCTTTCAATGTCACCCTATGTCTCTGCCTGTGAATGCTGCTGGTAAATGCTAATGCTTGGCAGCTAGTCTGAAGCGCAAGTATTCTCGTCCTCTCCCCTCTCCGGTGGCAGACGGTGCAGTAGGAGTCGGTAACGGTCCTATGAACCGTGTGCACCCAATGCTTGATAATAAGTTCAATATCTAACATGTTGGCCTGAGATGAGGCCAAGCCCGGGGGCGTGCCTGAGTTAAAAACAGAACAGGACGGATTCCTGGTCACTCCCAGCAGATAGTTACAGAACGGCTGGTAAAACCATCTTCATCATACAACTGTGGGCTGAGCTTCATCAGCCCCTTCCCTTTCATGTGTAAAGAAAAGATTCTTGTACTGCCTGGACTATCATAAGCAGTGGGATGCTGCTTCTCTTCTCCACACCCGCTTAATGTCCTTGGGCCTGGACTATCAAGCAACCGCAGGGCTGACCTTCCCCTCAATTTATTTCACTTAAAAACTCCTGCATTCTTATTACTAATGACACAAATGGGTCGGGACCTGCCACAAGTAGCCCAGGAGGTGGGGGGAGAGGGAAGCAATGGGTGGGTTGTTGCAGGGGCAACCCCCTGTGAATACTGACACAGAGCAGCTGTGCTCTGTGATACACTGGTCCTCTAGATATTTTTTGCCCATATTCTAGGCAGGACTGACTCTATTTTAGAACCATAAAGGAGGGATTTGACTTGGGAGAGTCATCTCAGTTTTGCTTTCTGCCGGCTCCGGCCCGAATCTCAGCCAGGGGCACTCATGATAGCAGTAGACAGTACACAAACAGGGAGAGAAAACATCATCTCGTTTGCCAGTTTTACTCAGCAGTAGAGACGGTACAGAACGACGGTAACCATCTCTGCTATCATGCAAAAGTGCAAATGAATGCTTGCTGTGTAGCGCTGGAGTAATCGCCTCTGTCCGCTGGGCATCCAGTACACATATGGTGACTGTAAACTAAAAAAAGCTGAATTGGCTCCATGGTTGCCGTTACTAATGGCGGTTCTGCGCAGGCAATCCAGGGAAAAGGGCGCGAAAGGATTGTTCATCTGCTGTTTTCCCGGAGGAAGCATGACTGACGACATGTTACCCAGAAGCACCTGCGACAAGATTCACCCAGAAATTCCAAGGGCAGGGAGACTGTGGGAACTAATGGGGATAGCTATGGAATAGCTACCCACAATGCAACGCTCCAGAAATCGACCGCTAGCCTCGAAAACCATGGACGCATACCACCGAATTACTGTGCCTAGTGTGGCCGCGTGAAATCGAATTTATAATATCTGTTTTATAAAACCGGTTTAATGTAATTCGGAATTATCCTGTAGTGTAGATGTAGCCTAAGTGATGGAGGATCATATGAAAGCAGCCTGTGGGTGGCACATCCTGTGTAAGATGGGCTTCCAGCTGTCTCTCATACACACACAGATTTGTAAGTAAACATGAAGTTGATCTTCTGGCAGAGTGTGACTGAGGGAAGCTTGCCAGAATTCAGCACAGATTCTAAAAAGACAGCTGTGAAGATCTTTTCACCAAGAAGTAAAAGGAGTTTGATCCCAGGGCTGGGGCTAAAATGTTATATTAAGTACAGACCCTGGAAAGATAGATGCAAAGTACCCTGGTAACTACAGTGTTGTGTAATGAAAACTGTGTTAAAATTAAAAAACTATCACTTTAAATTCTCAGTAGTTTTGCTTAGTCCTGTTAGGCTACTGAGCTCTGTAGGGAGTGAGCAATCTGGGTGTTTCAGCTGTAACTCAACAGAGAGCTAGCCTAGAGTAAGTGGGGACGACTGGTTTCTTTGCCTTAATGAGCAGCCTTCTTTCTCTGTCTCTGAGTTCTTGTGTGTTAGGGTTCTGAATTCTAAGAAATAAAGTAGTGTTACATGGCAATTTTCCAGAAAGAGTATTTTATGTTTTTATCTAACTGTGTGCGCCATGAGAATAACACAGAGGAGAAGAGGGATAAGCCTGGAAAATTTGTAGGAGTTATTTAGGAATCCCTGCTGACTAGAAAAGGAACTGTTGATATTTGTGGGGCAAGTGAACTGCTTGGTATGGGACCAGAAGGTCTTCATAATGCAGCCCACCCCCAACCCCTCACATGTGCAGGATTTTCTGACAATTAATGTGTAATGCATGTATTGTACAATCTTCATGATGTGCTCCCTTAGTGTGCAAATAACATTCTCTTATTTATATATATGTGGAATCTATAAACATAATATACAGTGTCCATAATTACATCTGTTGGGGATTACAGAAAGTGATGTATTTAGATAAAAGGGTAAAACATGAACATTCATTAAGGGAAATCTGAAGCATTTGCGAAAATCAAGGTATTTATTTAGTTTGTTTTAGATTAGGAACAGAAGTAGCATCTTGGCTCACATAGAAAGATCTACAATCGATGGCATAACTGACATACTGGGCTAATTGACATTGTAAAATCCATTAGTTTCTCTCAACTTTTATGATAGTGTTAGGGGGAAATGAGAGAGACTAGACATTTCTTATTATGTATTGCCCCCTGCAGTCAAAGATGAATATAACAATGAATTGTTTTCTTCTAGTTAGGTAAATGTAGCCTCAGATTACCTCTCTAAAATTTTGCTTCTGAGGTTGGAAATGTTGCACATGCCAGCAGGTTGTTTGTTTGTTTGTTTTATTGGGCGCTGACCACATCAAATTCAAAAGAAAAGTTAAGTGTGTGGGGGTGGGGAAAACAAAACCAAATTCCAGCAGACTTACAGTATAGCAACAGGAAAGTAATCTTGAGTGCTGTTATTTTTCGTCATGCTTTTTTCCTGCACAGAAAGGAAAAATATTCAATCCTCTCGACCTTTTATGAAAGCTATGTAAAGCAATATATGCTAGCAGTTTGGGGTCAGGAAGGGATTCCTTCACCACCACTTCCTGGTATTCTGGTGATTTTGGTTTTGGTCTCCTTCCTTGGAGTCAGCGCGGTGACCATGACTGGAGATGGGACCCTGGACGGGGCAGGACAGTGCTGTGAGGTGGCACTGAGCATTCTCTCGCTCAGGTGCTTGGCTCGCTGGTTCTCGCTCATGTGCTGTGGGTCGAACTGTTCACCATATGTGTGGTTCAGAAGTTTTCCCCCAGGTCAGACTGACAGTGATCTTGGGTTTTTTTTTTCACCATTCTCTGCAGTGTGGGTGCAGGCCACTGGCCAGAATTAGCTGAATATATTTCACTTAATAATTTCCCTACATTTGTGGGGGTCTCAAGAACTAGTGCACTTGGTCCCTCCTGTTCTTTCCCTGTTGCACAGAATAGTCTAGTCTCCTGTGGGCTGTGATATCTTGGTCTAATTTAAGTTGTTGGGTTTAGTGTGCAGGGGCTGGTTGGTGGTAGTAGCCCGTGATATACAGGAGATCAGACTTGCTGATCTAGCAGTCCCTTCTGGCCTTAAACTCTAGGACTTTAAAGTAAAAGCAAGTTAAAATAAATCTTGCGTGACAGGTAAAAACAAACAAGAAATGCAGAGACAACCGTATATTTCAGAATATGACATTTGATATGCAGAGCGTCAATTTAGCAATGTGAATAAGCAGTAGACAAACAACAACACAATGTTGACCTACAATAATGGATGCAAGGGCACAAGGGAAAGTGAGAACAGGAAGAAATACATGGTGATGTTATAATGAATTAAAGAGATGTAATTCAGTAGTTTTAGGTTAATAATTGAGTATGCGCTGTCATGGGAATTTGTGTGTGAATGACTCTGCTGTTAGGAAGTTGGTCCTGCAAATACTTTCCATTGATCATAACTTCGGGGTCATTCATTGTATGTGATATGAACCTGGAGACAGAAACAGAAGTTTGTGCTGCCTTTCTTGGAGTTGCATCATGGCACTGTATCTATTGTTTTTTAGCTCTGATCCTTTAGGAGAATGGATTTGTTTTCACTGCAGTAGTCTTCCCAGAGATTGAAGGCTGAATTCTACCTTTGCGTACCTCACTGCAATCCAAGCTTCTTTCTGGAAACCAAACTAAATAAAGGAGCTGAGATCAATTCAAATCAGTTGTTAGATTTCAATGCCTGGAGTTTGGAGTTTGGACATTTGTAGCTGATGATCCCCAACTGTGGAACCTGCTCCCTTTCCTGCTCTGTCATGGGCCTGTTTTGAGGGACTTTGGGACAAAATGTAATGGAAACTATATCCCTTCAGGCAGCCCTTAATATATTTATTGGTGCTACAAACAGGGAGAATCTCTTGGCTGCTCCTGACCTCAGGTCTACAGTGCAACAGTATCTAAAGACCTCCTATCTCTGGTCTCAATAAAAGGTCTTCATTTGCAAGAGATGTACTCTTTTCCGATACGTCTACTGCCAGATCAGAGAGAAAAGGGAAGCTCTACCACCTCAGCCATGTTAGAAGCCCAACAAAGAAAAAAAGATTAAGGGGAGACTGATGATCTTCAGACATATTAAGGGCTAAAGGGATGGTAGGACAAGAAGTAATGGACTTATTCAGCAGCAAGGAAGACTTAGGTTAGATATCAGGAAAAGCTTTCAAAGTAAAAGGCAAGTGACAAAGAAGGTTACCAAGGCAGGCTGTAGAATTCCCATCACTGGAGGCTTTTAAGTACAGATTGGACAAACATCTATCAGAGATGGTCAAGGTATAATGGGTCCTTCCTCAGTGCTGAGGAATAGACTAGATGACCTCCTGAGGTCTCTTCTAACCTTACATTTCTGTGATTCTGTGAAATCAGTCACAGTTGCTCACTGACATATAGAAAGCTGTGGTATGATCTGTGTTTATTTTGCTAGCTCAGTCTCAAAAATAATTTGAGACTAGTTTTATTCTCTTCTATGTCATCATGAAGAATATCCTGGCAAAACCAGGAAGAAGAAGAAAAAAAGATTTCACTGGTTTCAAAAAGCATCCCACATTCCCTTCAGTTTTTCCTTGCCTCCTCCTTATAGACAGATGTCGGAGTTCAGTGTCCAACTACCATAGTGTTAATGTCAAGGGAAGACTAGGTGTTGTAAATCACTCTCTATAGGTTGAGTTGGGCACTCTTCTACCACATGAGTTATTGTCTATAAAGCTGCCTCACAGTCATAGCACAGAGAGGAAACCAGGCCAAACTGGTGCATAGTTGCAGCAACTCTGGGCGAGAGAGTAGCTTGTGGAACCTGGTCCAGGAACTATGGTCAAGTGGACAAGGAGGCAAGCCCAGCAATGGACTCTTAAATTTACTTAGAGTGTTATATTCTTTCCCTCTTATCCCTAAAAGATAGTAGTTTTGAGCTCCCCGGTGGTGCTGATTTTCCATGCATGGTAAAGTACGAGTAACACTCACTTGTCCACTGGAAATTATTTCTGTAGGACTGAAGAGAATCTCAGCCAAGACATGGACATTCTGGCTACTTACTTTCATCAATAGAGACTAATTTTCCTCCCCTGATCCTATTCAACTTCAAATGTTTGCCTTTTCTGGTATATTAAAAAAAAAACACGTGACAAATAACTAACACACAGACAAGTCACAAAGACTGCAGTGCCTGAAATGTGTTCCCAGAAACTACTTAGCAAATCCAGTCACAGGTAATGGAATGGGTTCATGTCTAACTGTTTGAATAATGAAGCCACTTTGTCTCTTCGCTCTACCAAAACAAGGCACTCTACTGCACATGCTTCTCCCCTGTGGGGATAGGATGAAAGAACAAACAACACGTGACTGATGATAGTCACATCACTTAATGCACTAGTGAAAGGCACTTAGATATTATGGCAATAAGCACAGAATAAAAACTTCTATAGAATAAATTCACATGTAATTTGATCAGCCCTAGTCAGAAAGTTGTGAAGCAGCCAAGCAATCTGTGTAATGAACCTGACCCTCAGGAGGGGTTCTGAATTGAATGGAATGGAAAATGGTTGGCACTGGCCATACTGGTCTTAATTTCCCTAAGTTCCAGGTTCCTTAACAAAGGGAGACAACATCTGCCCTGGAAGTTAGAAGCTAGAACCGAGAGGAGCTTCCAAGGGAAAGAGGCAGGACCGCTGCACCCAATTTTAAAAAAACCCTATAAAGAGAGAAGCCCCCTAGGAAGAGAACTGTTGAGGTGTAGAGAAAAACTGCTCTAGTCTGCATAGTATTAACATCCCTAAACTGGCTATCATTCCCAAACTCCTATTCCAACATTCCCTGAGCTCAGTGTGACACCTGGATTCACATGAATATCTCTCCTTCAGTTGGTCCAACAGCTTGGTCAGGCGTCTGGTTTGGATGCCCTACCAATGCAATCTGTTGTCTCCACAGCCTGCCTAGTCTCAAATCATAAGATAGGGTTTGTTTGTAACTTTTTAAATCTTGATGATAGCAGCAGAGTCTTAGAACATGAGTAGGGATGTGTATCTATTAGCTTGACACACAAGAAGACCAAGTGTGGTCCAATTTTTAATGCATTTATCAGGCAACACTGCTATATTTCAGTGTTTTATGTCAGAATGTCTTTTCAATCAACATACAGTATATTCAAATGAACTGTATGTTGATTTATGTTTAGCTAATATTCTTAAATGGTCCATAATATATATACACGATCATATATATATACACTATGGGTGGGCCACATAGCATGGTTCATGGACAATAGGTGGACCGTAATCATTACTGAGTGGTACTTGCGAGAACAGAAAAGACAACCTGGTCGGCCTCCAAGAAGATGGGAAGATGACATTGTAAAATGTTTTTGGATGAACGTGGAGAAGAAAGACAAGAATGCGAGAAGAATGGCAGACGTGTTGTGATCGGCACAATCTTAACAACAACTGAAGACTGATCGATCCAGGTGATATATATATATAGAGAGAGAGAGAGGGAGAGAGAGAGAGTTTTGGCTTACTGGGATTCAAAAGAATAAAGGTGGACTCACATATGGTAGTTATTTAAAAGACTCTATACTGAATTACTGGAAAACAACCAATTGTAAAAATACTTCTTTAAAAAAGCAAAAAAACCGAGAAGTCCTTGTGGCACCTTAGAGACTAACAAATTAATTTGGGCATAAGCTTTTGTGGGCTAAAACCCACTTCATCAGATGCATGGAGTGGAAAATACAGTAGGCAAGTATAAATACACAGAACATGAAAAGATGGGAGTTGCCTTACCGAGTGGGGGCTCGGTGCTAACGAGGCAAATTCAGTTGGGTGCATGTGTTCCATTTCCAACAGTTGACAAGAAGGTGTGAATATCAACAGAGGGAAAATTACTTTTTGCAGTGCAAACGAGGCCAATTCAATCATGGTATATGTCGTCCATTTTCAACAGTTGACAAGAAAGTGTAAGTATTAATAGAGGGAAAATTATTTTTTGTAGTGACCCAACCACTCCAAGTCTTTATTCAGGCCTAATATGATGGCGTAAAGTTTGCAAATTAATTCCAGTTCTGCAGTTTCTCGTTGAAGTCTGTTTTTGAAGTTTTTATTGTTGAAGAATTGCCACTTTTAAATCTGTTATTGAGGATCCAGGGAGATTGAAGTGCTTTCCTACTGTTTTTTGAATATTACAATTTCTTGATGTCTGATTTGTGTCCATTTATTCGTATGTCTGGTTTATCCAATGTACATGGCAGAGAGACATTGCTGGCACATGATGGCATATATCACATTGATAGATGTGCAGGTGAACAACCCTGATGGTGTGGCTGATGTGGTTAGGTCCTACGATGCTTTAAAAAGCAGCCATTTTAATCTGTTATGTTTTTCTAAAAAAAAGTTCTGAGTTTCCTCATTTACCGATTCTTAATTTTTTTTCATCTCTGTTCAGTCTTAATTTTTAAATTGTGTTTAAATGATCTGATGCTCATGACATGATTGCTTAACTTGAGATAATATTAGCTAGCACACTTATTGCAATTTATTATAATTATCCACGGAATCGCTTCAGTATTTACAATCAGCACTGAGGAGAATAATTCTCACATTTTGCTTTCATATAAAATGACTCCGTTTCAGGCTATATCATTGAAAACTGCCATGTCTCCTGGACGCCAAGTTACCTTTAAATCACAAAATATATAATTTTAGAATAGGAGAACCGTAGGTTTCAACTGACATTATTCAAGTTATTGAGCCTGAGTTTAACACATTTTTGTGTAGAGAGACAAATTTTTGCAAAGATTATTTTTTTTAATGTGCTAAAAGAAGAAAACACAAGATTTAAAACTGTTTCAGGTTTTTTTTCTTTTTAGCATAGCCTTCCTTCACAGGACATGTTGCTATGGTGTGGTCTTAAATCTAAAGGTATACTAGTAAGTAAGGTGTATAAATAAGTTTACTAAAATATGTCATCTTGATATCCTTTGGTGAATGAATTTGTGGTCACCTACTCCAATTTGTAGTAGACAGCTTTCCATCTGATAATCCTCTATCACAATTAGCACCAGATGTCTCCGAAGTAGCAATCTCAGATTCCTAAATTTGAGTAAGTATGGAGACAACCTAGTCTCTTCCTAGAAGTGGTCCTGCCAGATTACATTGAGATATAAGGATAGGTTATTCTTCTATTGTTAAAGGACTTCAATTTCTCAGTCAGTCCACCCTCTCATTAGACTCGTGGGTCAAATCCTAGTTCTGCCAGCTGGTGGTGCTGAGCTGGCAGGAGATGCATAACACTATTTTCTGCAGCTGTGGAGCCGATTTGTATCATTAAGGAGGATCTGGGGAGATGTGTGTGGCCACTAAACCTCTCCCCATATATGGCAGCTTGTTGCTGGGGATGGTGTAGTAGGAAGCAATGATTAGCCCTGAAATCCCAGCAAGGGACAGAGTAAGGGAGAAATGAGCTTTCCTCAGGAGGATAGAGTATATAGACAATGGGGTTGTTGGAACGGAGTGGTCTCAAGCCCACAAAGGGACCTTTTACCTGACTATTCTAAAATAGGAGATGAGGGTGCTCAGCAGATCCATAGTTAACATAGAGCACTGCATAGAGTTGGCTCCAGTTTTTAGAACAGAGCTTAAATGACCTGCCTGATACCACAGTGCAAATCGCTGGTGGAGCTTAGATGAGACACTAGAGAGTTTTTAGCACTCTTTATTGTCAGCCTGTTTTATCTGAACTGGCACGCAAGCGTAAGAGCTGCTTTCTTCAGTAGTGCATCTTTCTATCTCTATCAGCACCTGAGAATGAAGAGGGTTAAGGCTGATGCACTAAAAACAAAAATAAACCCCACCCACCATAAAAACTCCCAGAGTTCATTTCAAGATGTTGGAGGAGGATTGGAAAGAAGGTGAGAGCTTTTTTATATATATATTAGAGCTGTTTATAACAAAACAGGCTGAAAAGAGACAGGCATAATCTTCATCCTGGAATGGTATACACTGCAGGTTTGGTACGCAAACCAAACACTAGAAAAACTCCCTTCAATAGTAATGTAATTACACTGTGATACTGATTTCAACATGGTGGAGGGAGGTAGACAAGGACACACTTTATTAACCTTCAGAAATCTCCCAAACACCATTTTTGTAATAAAAGTTTCCTTTCTTAAAATGCAAAGCTTAATAGTATCGTTGCTGACTTTTTTTGTCCAGGGCTTTGCTTCATTCAGTTGGCAAAAAAAATGGAACCGTTTACAAACGTATCTCCTTAATATGTAATTTACATATTAACAGCAAAACAAAAAAAAGATGTCTTATCTCACTTGTTTAAAAGTGTATAGTTCAGCTGATGCTATCACAAATCTTTATTTAAAAGTAAAGTATTGTTATCTGTGGAGGTGGTGAGGGAAAAAAACACTAGATTTGCTGAAGCCTAAAATTCACTAACAGGAAGTAGATGAAATGAACAAATACAATTACATTTGCCAATTATGACAGACAGAAAGACTTATGCTGGCAAGGATTCAAATTTTATATTTTAGTTTGATGACTTTGGATGGCTGTGATGAGAATTAGAAGATCAGGCAAGAACATGTCAAGTCCTTTCAACAAGTATTCTGTACGCTTGATACTAACGATTTAGGGTTACGTCTACAGTGGCACAGCTGCAGTGTTGCAGTTATGCCGCTCTCTTGTAGACACTTAACTACGATGACAGAATTCTTCAATTGGCCTAGTTGCTTCTAGAGTGGAGATAGGTTGACCTAACTATGTTGCACAGGGTATGTTTTTTTTTCACAGCCCTGAGCAATGTAGCTAAATGGATTTTAAATTTTAGATGTGGAACAGGCTTTAGTCTGGACTCTGGAGGCTTGAATACAGAAAACTTCTGATGCTTCATAGTGACAATAAATTTGTGTCTCCCAGGAATGCTGATAAGCACATGATTTTATTCCCTGGTCTCACTTGACTGGGTAAGGATTAGAAGATGATGTGCTGGTTACATGGCTGGGTCAGTACCAGATTCAAGTGGATACTGTTACTGTGGTTGTCATAGTAAAAGTAAACAGGTGTCAGTTATCTAACAGGCAGTAGAGCATTAGCACTGAGAGGAAGTGTGGTGTGCTTCATGCAGCGCTTTAAGGAGCATCAGGAAACTCGGGTTATATTCCTGGTTCTGGCAAGGACCTGCTGTGTGAACAATGACGTTTCTTTACACTTTTTTCTGTCTTGTTTGTTTAGATTGCCTCTCACCTTTTTTCCCTCAACACTGACCCCAATGGGACTCTTTTCGTGGTTCGTATCTCTAGATGGTACTATAATGATTATTATAATACAGAAACAATAGGATAAATATGGCTAATTACTTGCCAACAATCAAGATTTAGATTATAAAAATATTGAAGCAGGGATTTGTATTCCTTTCAGGGTAAAGTCATTTGAATAGGTCAGAATCCAGACCATGTGCAGTGTTTTAAGTCCTGTGTTGTCTTATGCTTCATATTCCACATGTCTGTTCAACCCTATTTAGCAGTCATTTCCTGCAGTTTAATAATTACTATTACCTCATAATTTCCTTGAAGGTTGATTCTTGTTTAGATTTATCAGAAAGCCTTTTGACAAAAATGATAAATTGGTTTCACATTAGCTGGGATATAAGTAAACAACCAACACCAAAAACAGAGCATTAACTTTAGTATTGGATTTAATTTGAAGCAGATACAGTAGAGCTAAAATGTGTACGAGTGCAGATGCAAACTTAGGTTTTATGAGAAGATGAATATCTCAGGTAAAAAGACAATTTGTGTGGTAAATGCCTCGGAAAGAACAAAATGTTTGTATGGTATGTGCAATCAATTCATGGGGAAACACTAGAAGCTAAACTAGACTGAACTAACTTTTAAATGGAAAAAAAGTGAAAGAAATTCAAGACTGTATATTGTACCACTCAGCTACTCAGTGGCTGTGTCTGATACCTATAAAAATGTCCATTATATGTGAAGGCAAACTCCTAGATCACTGTAAGGCTCTGTCTAAAGACAATTTAAAACATGGGGCCAAATTTTGCTATCAGTGATGTGTGTAATCTCACTGACTTTGATCAGGTGCTCTAGTGTATTTCACAACAGAATTTAGCCTTGATTAAAATAATAGATTATATTTCTTTAAATGTTCTGCTGTAAGATCAGAAAAGAAATTTGTATTTAGGTGCCTTTCTGAGAGTATATATAGGTCTGAACCTGTGTTTTTTCTGCCTCCTGGTTACATCTAAAAAACACTGAGAGAAATTAAGGCCTGGTCTATGCTAGAAAACTAGGCCACATAACTACGTCACCCAGATATGTGAAAAATCCATGCCCAAGAGGCTTTGTTAAGCTCACCTAAGTCACCATGTAGACAGCACTAGGTCAACAGAAGAGTTCTCCTGCCGCCCTAGCTACCTGCTCTCGGGGAGGTGGATTACCTCCGCTGATGGGAGAACCCTTCCTACTGGCATAAGTAGTGTCTATGCCAAAGTGCTACAATGGCATTGCTGTAGTGTTTTAGGAGTAGACAAGCTGTAAATGTTAGTCTACAGGCTCCAACTCCTGGCAGCAGGAAGGACGAATGGGCTTGTTGGTTGAAGCACAGCTTTGTAATTCAGCAACTCCTTGGTTTTATTCCCAGCTGTGCCAGATTTACTGCATGGACTCCTGCAAATCACCTCACCTCTCAGTGCATCATCTCTCCCATCTGTAGACTAGGGATGTAACCCCTGCTTGGAATTACCCAGCCTCTGAAATTCTGGACTGAGCTTCTACTGTGTCCTTCGTCTTATCCTAAGCACTATAACAATAATGGCTGCCAGCGTGCTCTGGCACCATTTCCCAGCATGCTTGTGTCAGTGGTAGGGGCAGAATAGATTTCTGCTGAGTCCAATGGGGAGGCTTCTGCATGAAGTGATATGTCCAATCTGTTTGCTCACCCCTTCAGTGGGAAGGGACAGCCTGACACAGACAAGTTTTAGTTTCAGTTTGGGGCTGTTTGAGTTTTGGAGCTGAGTGAGAAGCAGAACAGCACAGGGGAGTCTCTATTAATTTCTCTCCCCACAAATGGTGTCTTTGAACTGCTTTCAGATCTAATGCACAGTCTGGTAGTTCCAGCCTGCAGATACCAGCATCCAGAGTGGAAGAGATCTGTCCCTGTACCGAAACCCAATTGAGACCCCCACGGGACTTCAGACCTAGGAGTCCAGAAGTGACCCTGCCCCACCCATGGATAAAGACACTAACAGGGAACTTTGTTGATCTTTTGTTTGTTTAAGCCAGTCAACGTTCACAGTGCTGCAGCACTCATCTCCAGACTTATCCCTAGCGTGCTATCTACCCAGAAAGGTGCCAGAGATAGTGCTGAGAAATGGGATAAATTGTGAGTGCTGAGAGGCAAAGGATTGGTTTATTTATCAATATTTAATTCTTATTAGTTAATATTAACCCTTGCCTTCCCCGATCTTATTTTCCTACTCCCAATAAAGTTGCCCTTTGTTATATTTTAGGCTTGGCAGAATTCTTTATATATAATTTCAGTGGGTGATGTCGATGTTTATTTTAAAGGGTGGGGTTTTTTTCAATTTTTGTCCATTTTAAATTTTCACACTTGCAGGAAATTCTGTGGAAGGGTTAGACAATTATAATTTAGTGGCAGTAAATGTTGAGATGCACAAAGTTAAAGCTTTATAACCATATAAATTACAAATTATAAACATCACATGTCAAAATCCTTAAATCAAACTTTAATAAATTCTCAAGGAGCATATTTCTTAATCTATTTGTACATTTTGATTCTTAATGGAAATATACTTTCATCTGTTTGTGTGTGTGCATTGAAATCTATCATGACTAACATTTACGGATTTAAACAAAAAAAAATCGAACCCTTCCAAACCTACCTATATTGTTGGTTTTAGGTGTGTCATTCCTTTGCTCACGTTTGTGTTGCTGTATTTTGTTTTGTATATTGAGTTTTATACTCCTTGCCAGCAGCAATAGCATTGTTCATTTCCCCAAAGGACAAAACCCTTGGCATATCAAGCATGGTGAGGCGTCCCCTTGGGTAAAGGTACCAGGCATCACTAAAATGAACCTATGATGCAGGCCGTGCCAGTAGAGTGGAGAAGGCACTCAGATGTCCCAGGGAGGAGGTTGGAGCCACATCTTGGGGGAAGGGCTGCAGGATAATATCTTGCATGGGCGCTTGACATTTCATACACTTATGTTTGTAAAGTGCTTTCAGATTTTTGGATCAAGGGCTTTATAAAAATGCAAACGGAAAACCCTAAACCAAACAGTATAACTCCATATCATTAACAGCCGCACCAGCCCCCAGAGCAGTCTAAAATCTGGAGACATAAAAGAGGAGTTTATCAGGTTTTGTATCCCCCCATTTCCAGGGCTGTACCCCTGGGCTGCCTGAAACCACCGCAGGATGGAAGGAGCAGGTGGCACTATTGTGAGGACAGGCTCTTTTAAATCTGCAAAAATTAAGACTTGCTCCGATACTTACCCCTATATTTATTTTTACAGCTCAGAGCAGCATCCCCTCCCTGTTTGCTATTCAGCCATTTACCATTGCCAAAGCTATTCCCCCCTCCTCCCCAAACACTTATCTCCCCCTTCCCCATCTCTTTGCATCCCCTTCCCTTGTTTATTTCTTCGTCCTACTTTGCTGTCTTCCTTCTCCCCCTCCTCCCTCTTTTCCTCCTTTCCTTTGGTCTCCTTTCCCACTTTCCCTTTGCTCACTCCACCCCCCACAGTCTGTCAAATTCATAATGTCAGAGTGAAGTCTTGTGGATTCCACCTCTTCTATTCAGTAGTATTTTTCAGAAAATGGATGAGAGGCAGTGGTAGTGTTGTCGGGGGGCGGGGGGTGTTAGAATAATGGGGAGTACATTGCATGTGTAGAAATAGTATGGCACTTTCTCTTTCTGCTTGTCTGTGCTTTGGAATTAAACTTGAAACAACTACCAGTGTAGTAATCTGCTGTCAAGAGAATGAACAATTCCTCTCTTCCCCACCCTCAACACACAAGTACACTGTAGATTAAAACAGAATAAGAGGTACATGAGCTGTGGGCATCTCCAGCCTGCTTGCAAATGGTCAGTGTAACATGGAACTGGCCCTTCTGGGCAAAGAGGTCGTCTGAGAGACTATTTACCCCATTCCAGGTGTCTGGGCTAACCAAAGCAACCCACCCACTTTGCAAGGCTCCTGAACAGAACTCTCAAAGAGCAACACCTGGGTTTTTTTCCTATATCTTCTCCCTCCTAGAGACTGACAGTTTCCCAAGGCCATCTTCCTCTCACCCCATGTCGGTTTGGTTATTCAGGATGTCTGGAGTGGGCTAAATGACCTCTCAAACTACCTCTTCTGGCCTGTGTGTTACTGACTCACTACAGTCAGTAACACACAGTGTAGAATCAGAGCTGATTTACTTCTTGGGCTTTGGCTTTATCAACAGGTGAAGACAAAACAAATTCCAGACAAAGCTTTCTCCTCAGGCATGGCTGTTCTTAGGGTTGCTCCTTTAGGACTACTCCACCCCAGACTCTAAATTCTACTGCCTGGAATATTTGCAGTGGATAATGTAACCAGCTCTTATTGCCTTTATCTATCCTACCATCTGCTGCACATACGTATCTTACTCTGGAGCAACCCGGATGGTGACTCCTGTTATATAATCTGTTTCTCCATTGCAAGTCATGTGTTTGTTATCATAATATAATTTCAATTATACTGTCCATCCAGGTAAATGTGACTTTAAAGATTGTTATATGCAATGCAAATAATATAGTTTTGATTTCATATTTCATCCTAGCGAGGACAGTATGTCTCTGTACAAATGTTATTTTAAAGCAAGCAATTAGCTTAGTCTAGTCATCGTGTCTCACAAATTAATAACTATTCTCAGTACATGAGTAACCATCAACAGCTCATCACATTAACTAAATGGCAGATAAACAATTCTGACATTTCCTTCTGATGATACACCTTGATTAGTGGTTGATGAGTTTTTGATCTAAATTCCTGCACTCTACTTCATGACCTGTGTCAATGAACATTCACGAATACAGGAAGTCCCCCTCACTTGCAGAGCAACCAATCTATTAAACAGAACATGTTGATGAAATAACATTGCCTCCAGTGTCCCATTATTGTGATTTTATTTCTATTATACCAATCACTGAAGTAGATTTATACATTTTATTGGGTAGATATTGATGCCATAAAATGGGAGTTGTTCACTATAATTAACTAATGATTTCTAACTGGTGTAAGAGCAGTCTGATAGCATCAATAGACAATCAGAGAGAAGTTACCATAAAAAGTTCATTTTTCTTTAAAAATATTTAACTTCTGTGAACTTGTGCCCTTGTTTCTGTTTTGGTTAAACTTTTAATTTTTAAACTTGAGTGCCCTAAATGAGGCATCTAATCCCATATGTATGCCCCTGAAAAAAAAAAATCAGACCAACTGTATTTAGAAGTGGTGAGATGAAAATGCTCAACAGCTCTGAAAATCAAGCAAATTATATTAGATTCTGAAATATGGATTTTGATACCTAGCATTACGCATTCAGTGTGGGAACTCATCCTTTTTTAAAAAAACAAAACAAAATCTCTTAGATGCAGTAATGGTCAATAATCAGGTCATAAGAGATTATAAATATGGAAATAAGAGCAGAGAAAAATAGATTTCTATTAAAACCAAGCCATAAAAAACTGCACTGTAATTAACTTGACAGTAGAGAATGATAAGAGATTGGTCTATATTTTAGAAATCCATCTACAGTCATCCACAGTTTGCTAAAGCTTCACATTTGGAAGTGAAGACTGGCAAAGGTTTTATAGCTGTTACTGTAATATTGCTTTGCCCTTTAAATAAAACGTACTAGACTTTATTTACTAGTGTGCTATACAGCGTTAGCAAATAATTGGACCTAACTAAGTTGGCACAATTAAATTAGGCATCTGGTTGCTTTTTATCTCTTAGTATATCACAAAACGTAGTCATTCGCAATGGGTCTTACAGGGGTTTGTGTGAATTAGTGAATTTACACTGTATTTGCTATTTTTCTTTATGTGCTGTATGTAGGGTAGGCAGTGAACTAGAAATTCCACAAGAGGGCATAATAATGATACAGAAAAATGCAGAGCAATGTATACTTTGTAACAGCCCAAGGTGGTGCAGCCTTCTTCAGCAGTGGTTGCTTTCTTTCCTTATGCAGCTTTTTAGAGACCACAGTCTCTCAAACTTTGTGCGACATCTGAGTCACTTCTGAATGGTTTGGATACAGATGTCACTCCAGTATTTTTTACATATAGATATAGTCTGCTGAGTCATTGGTAGTTTGCTATTCAGCTGACTTACATTGTGAATAAACTATTCTGGTTTGATATGGCTGACACTGCTGTGTTAGGAAGGTATCTTTTTAGGGGTTTCACCATGTTTTAATGCTGTTGGGAAAAGGGGAATTTGAACAGGAAGGAATAAATTAAGGGTAAATAGCCTGGCCTAACCTTTCTTTCTCTTTATTGTTCTTAGGATTATAGCACATGAGTAAAATTGTCTGTTGTTCTTTCTGCCATTGCCAGAAGAATATCTCTACAATGTTGTTATGTATGTGGGTTGCATGGCTATAGTGATTATTAGAGAGTTGCAAAGCCTTTCAGTTGCAGGCTTTACTTCAGTTCAGGAAGTGGACTGATCCATTGACCACTGAAGTCAATGGGAAAACTCCCATTGTCACTTCAATGGGTGTAGATTCAGGCTATAAGTTGACAAGGGTATAAAACCTCTTGCCATCTCTCAGCTATGGCAAGGAGAGGAGGAGAGATTTGGACGGTTACAAGGAGAGATTCCCCATTGCTGGGGCTATCTTACTCCCCATGTGTAGGACCTAAGATCCACCCTGAGCAGCAGGGTCTTCCTGGCAAACTGTGAGCCTGGAGCTGTGCAGGTCAAGCAAAGATGAATCCTTGTTTGCCTGCTTTACTTGATCTTTCCCTCAACAGTGGCTTTGAGCTTGATAAGCTCTAGTTTTGTGTGTTGGCTGTTGTTCTGAGATCTGAAACGACCCTTTGTGCAGAGCACTGTATTGGACATAGTTCTCCAGAATAATGCACATCCCCCACCAAGCTCAATCACTTCCTCAGCTATGTAGCAAGATACCTTGGGCCTAATTCTTGCTTTACACCAATTTTGCACTCGGAATACTATTGACTTCAGTGGATTTGCTCCTTATTGATGCTGAGGATGCGGATCTAATTTCTGAAATGGATTTATGAGACAAATACTCATAGATTAATAGACCTTAAAGCCGGAAGGAATCATTATTATCTTGTCTGACTGAGGCCATAGATTTTGCCCAGTGATTCCTGCATCCACCCCAGCAACTTGTGGTTGAGCTGTTAAACCAGTTTTAGAAAAGCCTCAAGTCTTGCTTTAAAACCTCCACATGGAGAATCTGCCACATTCCTTGGTAATTTGTTGCAATAGTTAATTTACTCTCTGTGATGGGGCACTATCAGTAGCACCCTGATGACAGATATGGCTGTAGCCCTGAAGAACCTATAAAGTAACTTTACAGAAATAAATATTTTAGGATTCTTTTAATCAGACGTGATGGGTGGCAATCTACTATATTTCACAATAAGAAATGGCTTAGAACATTTAAATAAGATTTCTTATAGGTTACTGGAAACCTCATTTTGTTTTTTTTCCCTCTAGCTTGAAAAAAGTATTATATAATTTAATATAGAATATTAAAAATATAATTCAATATAGAAAACTGTGCAAAGTTGCCATGTTCTGTTCATCATCCCATAGAATTTAATAACAAGAATAGTATAGGATGGGTTAAAAATAATAGAAAATTTACCATTTCCTATTAAATTGCATTAAGATTTTAAGAACCTAATTACATTTTTATGGAACAATATGGCAACCATTGCTATTTAATGCCATATATTTTGGGGGTTTTTCTACACGAGTGGCATTCAGAAATAGATACATTCACAAATACTATTAAACCACAAAAATGTTAAAATGACATTCAGGGTGACTTAGTAGTTGTAAAAGACAGTAAATTCAAGATTAAAATTTCACTGTGATTCTCCCTAATAAATTTTCAACATAAAGTCAATCATTAAAATAAAAAGGCACAATCAATTACATGAAATGAGAAAAGTCAATCCAGACTGTCAATTTGTCTGTCTTGTGGTGTATCAAATGAAGGATGCAAATCTCAGTTGTTAGTTTCTCCATGTTTTATGAGATTTGGCTAGATCCCACATAAAGTAAACAAACAAAGCGTTTCATCCTCATTTTTTATGGCTGAGATTTTCAAAAGATACTAAGGGACTTAGGAACCCAATTCCCATTGAAATTCCCTGAACTCTCAGACTTCTTTGAAAATCGCAGTTCTGATATTACCTACATTCCCAAGACTTTGTGCCAAGTTCTGCCAACCCTACCCATATGGACTAGATAGACCCTTCCCCTGCTTGTGGTCCCATAGATTTCATTGAAACAACTTGTGCGGAATGGTACTTTCCAGTGTGGGATTGAGTGGCCATTTAACTAATTGATCAGTTTGTATTGGTCTTGGAAAGCATCGAGCACTCTCCTATCAAAGCACTTCAGCATATGCTAGTCCCATTAACTTCAGTGAGGCTATTCACATAGTGAAGCTTTTGCTGAGTGCAAACCAGTGTGCTCAGATCCTTGCAGGATTGACCCCATAGGCCAAACTATCTCTGATTCGGTATCTCTCACACACAAGCACCCCAGAGCCTGAACGAATAGATTTTGCACGCATCTCATGCACTGTAGGGGACAGAATCTTCCCAACAATTTCCGCTTCAGGCATGATGTCTTCTTGGTGAGACTGTGCACCCCAACAGCATTCCCAGCACAGCATCGCACTTTGAGGCATCCTGTATAGTTCTATGTTGTTAAAGCTTTAGGAAGGGATTTAATCTGATGGTTCCTACTAACATTAATGGGAGAAGTGATTGAATCTTTAAATCCCCATGTGCTACTTCGAAAATGATTATGTAAAGACATTTTTGAGCAAAAGAAATAAACATTATCTAATGTTGCAACACAATTAAGCCACATTCCTTAAAAATAAAAAAACACTACATGACAACTCTGGTTACCCTACAAAGTTTGCCAGTTTCTAACCCAAAGTCAGTTTCTGACAATTTACACAAGAATCGCAGGATAAAATGGGGATTATAATGAGATCATGGACAACCATTTATTTATAAACTCCATCAAAAATGGTGATGTCGTAACACAGGAGTGGAGATGATCAACTATGACTGCCAAACTACTATCAACTCATTGAGTGCTTTGAACTGTGTAACTTATGTATCAAGGAACTGCAGATAACAACCATACTGATGGGAGTTTGCAGTTCTCTAAAGGTCATCCTCGATAAACTTGGAACGTAGTCATGAAAAATCCTTCGACTAATGCTCTTGAATACTCCTTCCGAGAAGAATCAATGCAGACTTTGATACATTTTAATTTGCTGCAGCTATGCTCATGTTGCATCCATTGAGGGGCCTTTAGCAATTGTGCAAAGGTGACATTGACTTCTAAATATCAGCTTATCACAAAAGAAATCTGGTTTATGCTAATTAAAAATAAATAAAAAAAAGTCTGAAGGCCCAACTCTACCCTTAGATACCTAATTCCTATCTAATTCATATTGAAAACAAGGAAGCTGATGGTGTAAAATTGGAATAGCATCATTAGTTATGTTGACGCAACTGAGATCTGCATCTGAGGCAACAGAATGTTATACATCATCCAAAAATAGAATTCCAGGCCTTACGTTGATATTCTCAGAAATATATTTCCTTCCTGGGTTTCTGATCCAGACGCAGATACAGAAATAGTGACATATATTGCAGGTGAGGACTGATTTGTAGCAGGAAAAATAATCAAGCAGTTTGTTTAAGATAAGGGTTCACTACTTTCTTATATCTTGCACATTCCTGTTGGTGGCCTTTTTTCCACTTTCCCACTTAGCCTGTAACTAATGTATAATTCACACTGCCGTCTATGCTATCACGAGTCTAGTCTAACAGCATATCTAGGTATCATTTGCATTTCTTTGTTAGGTTACGCTTACAATGCTACAGTAGTGCAACCACAGCTCCACCACGGTAGCACATCAGTGTATACATTCACTACAGTGATGGGATGGTTTCTCCTGTCACTGTAGTTAATCCACTACTCCAAGGGGTGATAACTAGATTTATGGAAGAATTCTTCCATCGACCTAGTTGTGTCTATAGCAGGGGTTAGGTGGAATAGCTAGATCTCTCAGGATATGGATTTTTTTACACCCCTGAGAGACATAGCTATTCCCATGTAAGTTTCCAGTGTAGACCACCCATTAGTATTCCATCATACTACAAATCAGACTGGACCTAGTCCCTCAGTTGTCCCAGCACTAAGATGAGTATGAAGATACCTACTACATGAGTGTTGTGAGAATTAACAAGCTAACACCCCAACCTTTATGAGAAATGTCAATGGATGAGGTAAGTATATAGGAATATTGGTTTATAGGACATCTGAAAGGCAGAACCCCCAACAATACAGCAGAGCAAGAAGAGTACTCCTTACTGTAGTGTTTTTTAACTGGAAATATACCAGTCTCCTAGAACTGGAAGGGACCTTGAAACGTCATTGAGTCCAGCCCCCTACTTCACTAGCAGGACCAAGTACTGATTTTTGCCCCAGATCCCTAAGTGGCCCCTCAGTGATTGAGCTCATAACCCTGGTTTTAGCAGGCTAATGCTCAAACCACTGAGCTATCCCTCACCTGTCACCAATACCATTTCCTATCGTTCTCTCTTTTATCATGGAAGAACCCTGTGTAACCAAGATCTAACAAGAAGGAGATTATACAGCTCAAATTCCTCCCGATTTTATTTCACAGCCACAATAAAAGACGGGAGGGAAATCACGTTTCTCACTGTTTATTGCTAATTTTGGAAAGTTAAATGTAAGGATCTTATGAACTTCAGTAGCCTGGTTGGGAAATTACTAATTTGTTTGTTTTTCTTCTGTAGTTAAAACACTAAACAGCGTAATGAGAACAGAAGCTCTTATAAAATCACTGACTGCCAGGATGATGAATTTGTTCTCTCCTAGTAAAATGCTGCTATAGTTCAGGTTTGATGTTGGTTTTACGCTGTTTTGCCATTACTCTGCTTCTAAAGTAGCTTTGTGAAACTTTTTTTAATATTATCGCAGCTGTATTCATGCTGCTGCACTTCAGGGGCTGTTGAGGTTTTGATTAGAGTCCTCTATTTTCTAGAGTTTATGACTTGTCTGCGAAATTTGCTCCTAGCTAAAATAATGGCTGACAAAGTCTCAGCCTGAAAGTATATGGAGGGTTGTTTGTTTGGGTGTTGTTCCCCACTCTCTCTCTCACACTTTTTTCTTTTTACGTTTTACTACTAGTTTTAATAAAGTCCAGTTCAGCTGATGCTTTTTGATCTATACAGATTAAGCTACTTTAAAACTGCTTTTTGTGTTCATATTGGGTTTCATTCTGTAGCACCTCCTTTTGCAAGAAGTCAGCGGATTCTCATATGAGTAAGTTCTCACTAACATAAGAAAGAGCTGTGGTAGTTGGGTCAGTAACTAAGAAATGTCTTTTTAAAAAAAACAAAAACAAAAAAGTGTTTCCAGGGGCAACACTTACATGTGTAAGCTGGATATTTTGTTTTTAGAAACAGATTTTATTTTATGTGGTACTGAAAATCAGCACCCTAGCTGGCAATTTCTTGGCTAGAGAAGCCACAACAGAATTAGGACCAGGCTGCAGATTTTGGCACTGGCCCTAGAATCTTGCATTGACTGATGGTAATCTCCTTCCTCCACTCTCATTAGTGACAACAGCAGTTCTTGGGAGGGGCATCCCACACCCCATACATTTTGCCAATGGCAGCAGCAGTTCCAGGAGGGGAGAGCAAGGGAACAGTACTAGTTTTCAGAGCGGTAGCCATGTTAGTCTGTATCAACAAAAATAAGGAGTCCTTGTGGCACCTTAGAGACTAACAAATTTATTTAGGTTTGGAGAGGAAGAACATCGTAGTGCAGAGAGGAAGAATAGTCTAATAGTGGCCTGGGATCTGAGAGAGCTTGGTTCAGTTCTCTGTGCTTCCACAGACTTTCTGTGTGACCTTGGCAAATTACTTAATCTCTCTGTGCCTCGGTTCCCTCTCTGTAGAATGGGGTTAATAGCACTTATCTTCCTCATGTGGATGTTGTGAGAGTAAATATGTTAAAGATGGTGGCGTACTCAAGTACTATGGTGATGGGAGCCATACAAATACTGAAGATACAGTCAGAGGTCACTCACAGTATATTACATTAAAAAAATAACAGAGATGCACAATTGTTATCAAGATTAGTAACTGTTTCTAAAGAAAATGCAATTATAAACATATTTATATTGGTTAAGGAAAGAGAAAAGAAATGGAAAGAGAGGAATAGTGCTTTAAATTTGACTAGGGATGCAATAAAGAGTATGCACCCTAATCCAAAACCGGTTGAATTTGATGGAACAACTATTGAAATCAATTTAGTTTAGCGCAGGCTCAATTCTGTTCCCACTGAAGTCAATGTGAGTTTTGTTCATGATTATTGGCAGCAGGATTGAACCCTCAGAGTGAAATGCACCAGGCTTCTGCAGCATTAAATCCTGTTTGATTCCTTGAAATAGGGTATACATGAGATGTATATAGAGCACGTGGCCCTCTTGATAGAGATGCATAAGTGGACTCTTGATAAAAGAATGACTCTGTTGAGAGTGGTTCATTTTTATACAACCTGTGCAGATCCTTCAGAGGTTATAAACAATGATACCATGCTAGGGCCTGATCCTGAGGGGCATTCACAAATACCATTTACTTTAATTGACTTTGTCCAAACGATGAGAACAGCCATGGGCACTAGGATAGCTCCCCGATAAGCCATCTCTTCATGGGATACCTTGAGGAAGAATTTCTGGACAAATGCACAAAAAAGAAGAAGAAGAAGAAGATATACCTGCGATACATTGATTATATTTTCATCCTCTGGACAGGTGACCCATCACAACACATGCTGTACCTCATCCTTTCGCTAAATGCCCCAATAACAACTTTGTAGGTGAAACTGGACAATCACTAAGTTCTTGAATGAACACAGACAGAAAAATGATAAAGAGACAAAAACACTTCTCACAAAATGATCATCCGTATCTGACATCTCAGTCCTCATCCTCAAAAGACACCTGCACAACATCTTCAAAGACAAGTCTGCTAGAGACTAAAAATCATGGTCTTAACAAAGATGTTGGATTCATGGTTTATTACAATAATCTGTAGCTCACTTACGCCCCTTTTTATCCTATGACTACAGGGGTGTTAATGTGCCACTTTGTCTTGAATAGTCCCTTTGAATACTTGTGCTAAACAATCTGTTCCACCTTGTGTTTAATCATGACACTCTAAATAACTTTCCCAGACTTGAAGAAGAGCTCTGTGTAGCTCAAAAGGTTGTGTCTCTCACTGACAGAAGTTGATCCAATAAAAGATATGATCTCACCCACCTTGTCTCTCTCACTGACTTTAACAGAAGTTGCAGTTGCTCTGCACTTCTGAAGACTGGAATTATATTAGTACCATTCATGTTACTGTATTTAAGGTCCTCATTGCTTTTAATCAGAACTTTTATTTTCCCAAATTATAATTTTGATTAAATTTGAAGCTTGATGTTTATCATCTCATTTTAGAAGCATTTTGTTGTTCTGTTAATTTACAAGAGGATTCCTCAATCCCTCTGACTATGGAAAATCATCTGCACTAGAGGAATTAATCTTTCTTGCAGGACAAGCTTTTTATGTCCCTGATTTGGGGTTTTTGTCATACCTTGTGTCCCACATTTCAGCCTTGGCAGGTTGAAAGGTATGTATTGTATTGATTTCAATGCCTCAGGTAGTCATAAACTACTTATCGGGAGTAAAGATGGAACAATTGGATGGAACATACTATTCAAAAGTTCAAATAATATTATTAATTGTCCTACAAATCTTTACCATTTTATATGCTATCACCTCAGGTACTTATATGGCCCCCATCACCTCAGTGTTTGAGAGCCTCACAATCTTTCATGTATCCTCACATCACTCTGAACTGGGGAAGTGCTATTGTTCCTATTTGACAGATGGGACACTACGACACTGAGAGAGTAAGTGCTAGATTTACAAAGACACTTTGGCACCTAAGCCCAGTTTTAGAAACCACTGTAATCCACAAAACTCCCGACACACTCTGTAGGCAGCAAAACTTTCTTGGCGCCTAATTTTTCATGGTACAATTTCCTTTGGTGCCTCAGTTTCTGCCTTAACTCATTCTCTTTGTACAATGACTCTAATTATTTATACCCAGTGGAACCATTTCAACAGGCGAGATTGAGGGAGCCTCACATCAGAATATCCCATAGCTCCGTGGTTAGAGCACACACCTGAGAAGTGGGAGATCTCGATTCCAAACCCTTTCTTCTCTCCAACAGAGTGGGGAATTGAACCTAGTCTCCTACATCCCACCAGAGTGCCCCAACCACTAGGCTAAAAGGTGTAAAGTGGCCCTCCACTTCCTGCTGTTTTCTGTGGAGTTAGGCAGGTACCTCAGTCATTCCTACAAGAAACATCTTGGCTTCCTCAGACTCCAGAAGAGGAGTTCTCATTCGTGGTTTGCTAGTACAGCTAAGTGAACCTCTGCAGCCTGGACTCTCTGCTGGGCTTAGCACAAATCCCCCTCGTGGGCTTAGCACACTGGCTACCTTAGGCAGCTCACTGCCTGTAGGGCTCACTGCCTCGTTTATTGCAGTCTAAGGCGCCTGTCTCTCCCTATGTGTTGCACAGGGAGCGTAGGCATCTAATTTGTGAATCACAGTGTTGTGCCTGTGATTTACTAGTCACCTAAAGCACCAAGCCTAAGTACCTTTGTGAATCTAGTCTTAAGTGACTTACTCAGGGCCTCTCAGGAAGCCTGTGGCAAACCAGGTATTCCAGATCCAAGGCTAATACCTCAGTCACTAGCCTATTCTTCCCCTATAAGAATTCATACATATCATTTATGAATCTGGTTGCACTTAACATTTCTCTACTTGCAATAGTCCGCCTACCTTAAGCCTTCAGGGCAGGAAATATAGAACCTCTCAGCAATTATGTCCTTTTCTATTAGGCCTTTGTGAAGCAATAAAAACATTCCACTCTCCAGCAATAATCCATGAGAGCTTGTTATACTGTGCTAGTCCTTTCATTTGCTCTGTTCCAACCAGTTTCATTATTTAAGACAACTGCATTGTGAAAATATTTTTGATGACAGTTCACATGGCCTTACATTGTCTGTGCACATATGTCAGCATGTGACATCAACATAGCAAGGCAAAAGATATTACACCATTATATAGAATATACACTTTTTATTTAAAGGAACTAGTCTCTGGGTTTCACAGAGATGTAGCTGAGAAAAGATTAATTTGCAAGCCATATTGTGACAGGAGGATTGTTAGGTAATTGACAATTCTGCCTGAAATAATACATTTGCTCTGAACTTTTATTTCTGCTTTGCATCAGCAGTGAAAATATCTGACCAAAGGATGGGTGCCAGTAATTAGCCACAGCCGAGCAGCCTATCTAAGTCTTGTAATGCGAACAGCACTTCTGTCCTTATTAGGGGCAGGGATCCAACAGGAGACTGTAGAAGCATGTGCTGCAGAGACAAATGAGTGTTGTTACAGCCTTGTGATTTCATATGTGGTTTCATATTCTAGTGCATTTTGAGTATGCCAGCTTGTTTACTCAGAACGACGAGGAGAGGTTGATTGAACTGGGCTTGTTTCGTCTGCAGAAGAGAAGAGTGAGGGGGAATTTGATAGCAGCCTTCAACTACCTGAAAGCGGGGAGTTCCAAAGTGGATGGAGGTCGGCTGTTTTCAGTGGTGGCAGATGACAGAACCAGAAGCAATGGTCTCAAGTTGCAGTGGGGGAGGTCTAGGTTGGATATTCGGAAACACTATTTCACAGGAGGGTGGTGGTGGAATCTACATCCTTAGAAGTTTTTAAGGCCCAGCTTGACAAAGTCCTGGCTGGGTTGATTTTAGTTGGTGTTGTTCCTGCCTTGAGCATGGGGTTGGACTAGATGACCTCCTGAGGTCTCTTCCAATCCTAATCTTCTATGAAGAGTTGGTACACCCCAACTCTAGTAGGCTCAAAATATAAGGGTGAGTTTTCCCCTCTTGCAGTAAAACCCATGGGGCGGGACTCGGGGAGCAGGTGATGTTTGTAAGGATCACTTTACTGAGTTCCACCTAGAACTAACAGCAGTAACACACACACATACACGTGCACAGAGAGAGAGTGGGTGTGTCATGGACAAGATCACAAGACCAGATGCAGGGATCCAGAGTGGCACCCAGGTGAGGCAAGGTTGTTTACTAGAGGCTCTTTATCTCCACTGCAGTTCTGGCTCTGGGAATCATTAGAGCTCCAGGATCCCACCCATCTTTAGAAGCCCCCTGCACACCTTGGAGGGGACCAGCAGAAGAGCTTTACAAACCCAGGGTCTGTTTCCTTGGCTTGAGAGTCCCTGCAGAGCCAGACAGGAGACCAGGAGAAGGCTGGGTGGATGTTTCTTCCCCTCCTTCATGGCCTTCCTCAGTGCAGATCCCTGCACCAGCAGAGTTATGTTCACAGGGCCTGGAGAAAGAGTGGATATTGTGCCATGCAGGAGGCTTAATCCCTCTCCTGCATGGGATGGGGGAAGATCCATGGACACAGGACGCTCTCTCAGCAGTTTCGGGGAAGGTTCATTCTCTTACATTAACTGGTGACTGGGAATATCAGTGGTATGTAGTTTATTAAAATAGAAAATTGACTTGAGAAGTACAATAGAAACCATGTATCTAATCTATTATTTTCCTCGGCATTTACACTATCCCATCATACACAGAATAAGAAAACATGTACTCTAGTTTAAGCATAGCATGGGCAAACTAGTATTAGTTTGTACCTATAAATGGACGAAGCAGCTGGAGCAGCTCTGTAGTTATTTTACTAACCTCCAGTGCTTCAGCAAACTGTTTAACTTGGTAACATTGCTCTGACTGACTGAACTCTGCCCTAAGATACATGCACTCAGTTTTCATTGCCTTTACTGGGCTGTATTGGAAATAATATGGTTCACGTATAGACATTTAGGGTATGCCCTACACTGCTCTGAGCACAGGTAAACATCCACAGGCTAATTTACCCATTCTAGCATGGCTAAAATAACCATGTAGATGCAATAGCAGGGGAGTTGGCATAGGCTAGCAGCATGAATATGTACCTAGGGACCACCAATGTGCTTTCACAGTCTGTGTTGAAGCCTGTCCCTCCACATCTACACTGTTATATTTAACTGTGCTAGTGTGGGAAAAGGTATGTCTACTTGCTGAAATCACACCTAGGATTGCAGTGCAGACATAACCTTAGTGTAGGCCAAATTTCCAGCTCCGGTACATACATGCAAAAAGAGCAGGATAGGTGCAGCAGAGCGAGTGATGGCATGGGCTAGCCACCAGAGTACCTAGGGTCCTGGGCAGGGCTGTACTCAGGGGCCTGTCCCGGTGCATCCACCCACTTCATCTCAGCTACACTGCTATTTTTAGCACACTAGCTCATTCAAAGCCAGTGAGTGCATATCTACCTGAACTAGAAGTTACAGCCCCAACTGCAGGCGTACCCTGTCACTCAGATATTTTACTCTCCTGGTTAGTTTATGCCTAGGTTGCTTCTCCTATTCTTTTTCTTTGGAATAATACAATGAGCCGCTAGCCATGATCACTCACCTCCCTTGGTTTTATGGCACTCCTTGGGTTGAAACCTTGAGAATACATTTGAAAAACAGATTTTCTTTTCCTCTGGAGTGGCCAACAGTGAGAATTTTCTAACCCTGACCTGGTTATGGGACAATATCCTCAGCCACAGGAAAGATTTAAGCCATGCTGTCTGAAGATTATTTCCAATCAAAAACTTCAGGAAACAGAAAATTGAACCCACAAATTTTCTCAAGAGAGTTTCTTGAAAATAAAAAAAAGGAAATGTAAGGTATTCCTTTTTAATACCTTTACATTTTCTATCTGACTCATCACGTAGCAAATCAGTAAATTGGGCAGCATAAGACACACATTGTAACATCAACTTGAAGGAATCACCACTTTTTTGTCAGGGAATAAAAATCCTGTAGTTTCCAAATGCTTCTAAAAAGCTCCACTAATGTTTCATCATTTTTATTAGCCTTTAGACTTCCATTTAAATGTTGTTAGATTACAGATGTTTGTTAGTCTTTCTTTAACCTAACCTGTCTGCTCAAAGCACCATACTTATCTCCTGAGGTTAGTTCATCAGCATATACTAAAAGAAAAAAAACCAGAGTCAGAGATAAGCATGTGCAACCTGCTTGATCTTGGCATAATGAATATGTTTAATGAGTTCAAAGTATTTCTTCTCCATTGTTTGTTTTGTAATTTCAATAAGTGCTGTACAGGGGACCATCAAAAGTGCTAGAATGGCTTTTCTACTTGATCTTCTATGCTTCATTATCTGCTCCTCCAGTAAAGCTTACACTCTCATGTGAATTAGCTTTAGAGAAAGCTAATGATATCTGCCAGGGCCATGTGAATGGGTCAGATCAGTGTTAAAACTCCTTTGATGATGTGAGTTGGAGTAATCCAGATCATACCTAAGCATTACACATTTGGTTCAGAAAACTGAAATTGGGGCAAAACTGCATACCATACCTGATACTTTAGCTTGGAGAAGAAGGGCCAAAATCTTTGAAGAAATGTTGCTCTCGGTGTATTTCCATTGCAGAATCAGGATAGTCTGAAACCTTGCAAAATTGCCTGTGATTGTTCTAGTTTAATTTCATGGACACAAGTACTGGAGAATTAGGACAAGATTTGTTGGAGAAACGAATCCTCTGGCTGCATTAGAAATTGACTCTAGCTAATAAAAAATTTAGGAGTATCAGGGCAAGGTGGTGCGGCTCTGAATGGACCCAAGGTATGAACTTAGTGGAGCACACCTGGCCTCAATTCAAGGTGGGTTGATTTCAGAGGAGATGCATGGTGGATGTCTTTGTCCCAGTGAGTCTCACAACATCATGCCAACAGGCAGCAGAGGAAGAGATCTCTCTCCCGATTTGGAATGTTTAAAAATAAAAATTATAAACAAAACAAAACAGGGGCCTGTTAAGGGCTACAAGGAGAGTTTGGAGTTTAATAGGCAGGTGGGAATGGAAATGTGTGAGAAAGGATGTGAGGCTCATAGAGAGCTGGAGGGTGTTAGGCTTTGCAGTATCTGTGTCTCTAGATGCCTCCAGAAAATTGTAAGAATTTAAGTTAATGTGGTAGGAAGAGAAGTGATCATCAGCTGTCTGAGGATACATGGCTTCCCATATGAGAGATGGGGGAAATGTATTTATATGTATATAGAGAGAGAAAGACAACAACCTATGGTTGAACTCTCAGGTACAGTAAGACCCCTTCATGCTGCTCTGGCACTGTAAAAGTCCTTTAAAGTGGACTTTAATGAAATATAGACCTCTTTAAAGACCGTTTGTACTGCCAGAATATAAAGATGCCTTAATGTAGTTAACTATCAGTCCCTATATCTCTGATATTTCCATACCTACATTTTTATTTAAAATTACATGTTGAGAAGATTCAGTGCTACAGATCCTATAGGAAGGATCTGAGTGTTCTGTATGTAAATATTTGGCTGGGATAAGAGACTTTCAGATGTCATTTTATTTTGCAATATTTTCCACTTGAATTTGAGGTGAGAAACTCATATTAAAAGAAATGTACAACCATGAAATTTTATCGAGATCTGGTTCAAACACGTGCCTCACATAGGTGCAGAGTGAACGTCTGGGTTGTGACCATGGAAAACACTTTTTACATGAAATGGGACTAGGTGGTTTGAACACTAGACAGCTCTGAAAAGGCAGGGTCATGAACAAGGGATCTGTTTTGACCTCTGTCTCTTCATCTACCACTTACTTCCAATTGTGCACATCTCTTCCAGCACTGAATCAAATCTGATCATCATTTACATCTGTGCAATCCCACTGAATTTAAGAGGGATTCTATGGCGATTTGCAAGTTTAAATAAAGACCAACTATTGCCCTATCTTTGAGTAATGCTATTTTATGGCCACATATGAAATGGATATAAAATACTCATTGTGCTAAATCCTTTTTACATATAGATTGGTCAAATCCTGCATTCTGTTAACACTCATTCCATTTCACTGAACTCAGTTGGACTGCCTGGCTGTGAACGAGAACAGAATTTGACCTATTTGCTGCACCTTACATGTGAAAAGGGTAGAATACCTCTTGGGGTGTCTCCCCCTTCTGCCCTGTAATCTATATGCATTTTAAATCAATATGCTGTGTGTGTGTCTGCACGCGCGTATATAAAATGAACAGAGATCTCTGGAAGGTAGAATTTCATAGCTTAGGGTATAGATTTGGAAAATCATCTAAAGCAGATTGAATTACTGAGGCATATAATAAGGGAAAATCCTATGATAGAAGACAATTACTTTCCATCTAGGGAGTAGATAATACCACAAAGAGTTATTTTTCCTAATAACTTTTCAATCAACCCTAATGTAATTGCTGATATATAAAAAATGGTTCCTGTTAAACAGTGATCCTAATGTTTTCTGGCTATTAATCACATGGCATCATTACAGTAGATGGGAGAGCATTCTGAAAACAATCTTCATACTGCTCAAAGAGCTCACTTTGGCATTTCCGCACCATTGATACCATTTAGCAGAGACTTTGTGCTTGCAGGCCATCTTGCCTGCTATACAACATGCTTTTAATATCTATATTCCTAACAATCTTTTTTCTGGTTAAATTTTTTATCATTTGTTCTGTCACACAAGCATTTGTGACTTAAATGGGCCAGTGTATAAGAAAATGTTTGGTTAATCTGTTCACAATGCTGAAGAGAACATAATCACAGTTTGAAAGGGAAAGATATTTGTAGCTCTCTTAAAATTTATTTTAGTTTGGTGCATTTTTTATAGTAGTGCTGTTTTGATACTACTTGGCACTTTTCATTTCTGCCAACAATTAGTCTCCTTCGTCTGTGGAAGAAGGCAATGTTAGTATTCATACTTAAAATGTTTATTTTAGGGTAGAACCTTGGGATCCCCACCAAGGAGCAGGATCCTGTGATACGAGACACTATAGTGCTAAAAAACCGAAAAGCTTGGTCTATTGGATTGAACAGCAAATTGGGAGTCAGGAACCCTGAGTTCTAGCTCTTCACTGGTCTTGGCCAATTTGCTTGCCTTGGTTCCTGTTTTGTTTATTTGTCATGTAAACTCTTCAGGGCAGTGACTGTCTCAGTCTCTACAGCGTTTGTAAGTGCCTAGCATGATGTGTCCAGAACTGGGGCATCTGGACATTACTATAATACAAATAATAAAGGAAAAAGTAACAAGGAAGTCAGTCCCTGCCTTAGAGAACTTATGGCGGAGCTCTCATACCGGACACTCCAGGTGGATGAAATATAAGATAAATTCTGTTGACTCTTGATTTGAATAGCCACAATCACTCTGTCTCTCCAACCTAAAAGTTTCTGGTCTGGAGGACCTCACTGCTTGCCTGCATCCTACTGCAGTGCTAGGCTGTGAGCTTTTCAGCCACCTCACTGGGGATATGTCTGGTTTTATTGTCAATACAGCTTCTGGAAGAATAGTGAAATAAGTACTCAATATGCCTGGATGGAAATAAAATGAAAAACACACAGACACTCTCACACACACCTTCTGTTCTTTATTTTCTGCAAAGCATATGCCACTTTGTCGGTTTAATTGGTTATATTGTAGTGTGCTACATTGGAAATCTGTACTACTGCGAGGACTGGATAGGGTTCACGGGATGATGGAACTTCTTAAAATAATCTACTCTAGTTATTGTTTTACTTTCTGCTTCAATGTTCACAATAATTTAGATTTTGAAGTTTTGTTGGGGATCCTAGTATCAGAGGGGTAGCCGTGTTCGTCTGGATCTGTAAAAGCAGCAAAGAATCCTGTGGCACCTTATAGACTAACAGACGTTTTGGAGCATGAGCTTTCATGGGTGAATACCCACTTCGTCGGATGCATGTATTCACCCATGAAAGCTCATGCTCCAAAACGTCTGTTAGTCTATAAGGTGCCACAGGATTCTTTGCTGCTCTTGGGGATCCTGTTATACTTTGTGTACCCTACCACACAAGGGTTGTTGTTGGTTTGGTTTTTTTTTTTCATATTTACTAAAAATATGGAAAGGGAAAGAGAAAACTACCCAACCTTGCTACCCAACTTGGAATACAGATGCCCCAGTGTGCAGTTATTAATGACTCACGTCTATCAGTTATGTCTTGATTTATAGCCCAGTATACTAAAATGAATCCAGATGTAGAGCTTACTTGAGTAGTCCCTTCTAAATTCAATGAGGAAACTCATGTGGGTAAAGGGTGCAGAGTCAAACCCATTCCTGTTTTTCTTGTGCACCAAGACTTCATTGGAAACTTTGGGCATGAAAGTGATAGAGGTTTTAACTTCTTATTAGTCTATGGAAGTGTGTGATTATGAGAAATTGACCCATAAATACACATTATTTGAAATTTGGGATATTGAAGTCAGTGGCATAATTCCCGCTAATCTCAGTGGGAGTCCTTAAGTAGAGAGGTTTCTAGACCACCCTTGGTCACTCTCTAATTTTGCTATTCTTTTTGTGACTGTTGATGAAATTTAAATATCAGTCAAATCTCCTATCAAAAATGAGTAGTATAATCAAGTCAAAAAGAAACCACAAAGCGTGCCTTGAATGCCAGTTTATAAACTTCTTAGTAGGTCTCTAATGTTTAGAATTGGATAGAACTGAATATAGTCTGTTGATATTATTCAATGGTCACTATAGATATACTGGAATAATATATTTTAAAATGATAGATTTGATGTCCCTAGGACCATTTATTGTTTCATTCTTTTAATTTACTTTTTGGGTAAAAAAAAAATGTTCCTTTGATCTGTCTGAAACAAATGAAATTGAATGTTTTTAAAAATTCAAAGGGATACAATTTTGAAATGTTTGCATTTTTTGAAATTAATATACTAATGATTCACATCAGTTTGATTGTTCTTATTCATGTCCGTCTTACCAAAGGCAAAAAGTTCTTCCAAGGGCTAAGCTTGCAAGAATAATTCAGCAAGAATTTCAGATCACTGTTTACCCATATTATAAACAAGTCATTGAACAGAAACTTTTATTCAATTTTTGATGAGTCACATCTTGTGATTTAGTGTTGCAATGCATCAAACATAAAACAGGCTTGCTGAGAAAAGCGAAAGAAAATATAGTAAAGGAAACACACTAGAGCCAGATCCTCAGTAGTATAAGAATTGATGTAAATTCTTTTGGCTCTGAGTTCAATAGTGCTACACCAGTTTACACCAGTTGCGGATTTGGCCCCCATGTTTAACTTTCTCGAGATTTCTCACACCTATTTGCATTCCTTTTTGCTCCCAGTTTGTTTGTGCCTGACTTAGCTTTGGACTTTTTACATCTCTGTAAATCTGTAATCTACATAAATTATGTAGAAGTTTTCTGTGGTTCAGTGACTCCAACTTGTATGGCAGATTTAGCTTTTGAATGGAGTTGTATGCACCTCTTAGTTATTTGTGGGAAATTAGCATCTGTGTGTTGTGCCCAGAGTATTCCAGCTTTTTTCTCTTTAGGCTGTGTTCTGACTTCTACAGGAATGGCTTGCAATGGCAAAAATATGCCGATTTTCAATGCACCAAAGCTTTACTAAATGCTCGATTAATTTCACTTGCAGTGCGACATGCCTGTTTTCACAGAAAGGAAAAGTATTCAGAACAGGGATAGGCAAACTCATTTGGTCTACCTTCAAATCTACTCAACAGTGCAGGCAAGGGCTTAGATCCTCTCACTGTGCTGCTTAGAGACTACACATCTGAGCAAGAGCTCCCATCACACGACACAACCCAGTAGCCATTGCTACTGGGGGAGGACCTGAGCCAAAGTGAGGATCCAAATAGTGCCTCCCTCTTTTCTCTCTGGTTGACTAGCAGAAAGGAGGCAACAAAAGAATGGTCACAGGCTCACAGAGGATGTAAGTGGGGAGAAGAGTGGTAGGAACAAGGAAAAATGCCAAATATTTGCTCTTCCATCTCACTGCCTGCCTCACTCACCAGTTTCTGTGTTTGGCCTCTGCTGCAGAAAGTGACAGTAGCAGAACACAATGGGGATCTGACCCCTGTTTAGCCAATAACAATGTTAGTAACTGGGACTGGGTTAAACAGAGACTGGGGCTGGGGTGGAAAGGGAGGGATGAGGCAGAGGTAGGCACTGGGAAAGGGTGATATAACCAACTCTGGAAGAGGAGTGAAGTAGCTATCACAGTGTTAGGGGTGATTCTGACAACCCCTCAAAATGCCTAGGCCACTGCCAGTACTGGAGTATCAATGATTATAGTTACTCCCAAAAGCAGTTGTCAGGCCTTTGTAGCAACCTTAGCATAACTAGGCAAGTCAGGAGGGGTGGGGGAGTGGCCATGAGAATTGATCACGATCCTGTGCCATTCTGTCTGCCTTCTTTCAAATGGCTGAAGTATGTGGTTTTGGAAAGACAGGAAGTCTATCTATATTTGACTTCTGGTGCATGTGTGACAAGGCTCATGGGACTGCAGACTCTGCAAAAATACATCTGTGTAACTAACGGTTTGAAACTTCTTGCTGAACAGACTGCTGGCTCAGCGGTTGTTGGTGATTGACAAGCTATGTGACATTTTGAGCATAAAAAGGGAAAGAGGTCGGAGTGATTTAGATTTGACCTTCTTGACATCTCTTGGAATCCCCAGTGATAGGCAGAGAGCTGGCCACCTGAACCTTGTCTTTGTTTTCTGATGTACAAACAGGAGAAATAGATGTAAATTCATCCAATCACAAGTCCAGCAAACTGCTCAAAAGTGTGAGTTTCAACTAACACTTTTTCACATATTTGGATCCGTATCACGTCTTCACTGAAGTCACTGGAGTTATTCATGTGGACCGATGGCATGATGTGTCTTTACTAGCCAGTCAGTTGTTCCCAGTGAACCTGCATTTCCCTGCTCTGCTGACTGTGAGGAGAGCTGTGATAAATGGAGGCAACTGATCATGAAGGAGTAGGAATTAGAATAGAAAATGTGCAACAAAAACAGAGCATTTAAGGCACACTCCCCCTCAAGGCCCACAGAACAGATCATGAGTCTGGCACAGTCCTGAGTCAAAAACCATCGGGTGTACAATGGAGATGATCTTCTAATAAAGATGGATAGAATAGTACAAAGATACCTTGAGGAAGTCTCTTAACGCCTTACCTATTAAAAGTGGACTTTTATAGATCTTTTATAGATTTCACAATATTCTGCTCCCCCTTCATGTGTCTCAAACCTTGGCTTAACTATTGAACTACTCAGAAGAGCAAGGATTAACTCAAATATCATTAGTTTGGGTGCACTGTTTCCTTAATATTCTATTCTGGAACATAGTAGCTGGAGAAAGTGCAGCAGCATCTCCCTCCTCCTCCTCTGTACCCAATTAGCACATTTACACCATCCCATCTTTTGAGTTATGTGAAAGAAGTACTACTCTGAAAGGCAGTAGCCCATTGGTTAGGGTGCCCCCCTTAGACTCAGAAAACCTCAGTTTAATTCCCTGTTTGGAAATTGTAGAATAAAAAAAGTTCAACATGCGGTTTGGTATTAGACACTCCTTCAACAGAAAGTCTAAGTTGTGGTTAGAAAAAAAAGCATTTTGAAGAACTTAGAGGAAGCTTATAGTGCAATATGTATCATATACTAGTCCCATAACAAACTATTATTCAAAAGCAGTCAGTGTGAATTTAAGATGGTAAAATGTTTGCTGTAGTATATCTATAAATGCTGTAAAATAAATATGCTAAACTTTTCTGAACTAAAATAGACAAGAGGAATAAATGGAAACCCATCTGGAAGTTTCATTGGCACTTAGTAGTGTTCTAAATTGCAGAATCATGCTTTGTGCCTTCTCCCTGCCCATGGAGGATGTCTCTGTATTAAGGATATTATATACCCCAGGGCCCCAGCAAAAGCTAGCCTAGCACAAGCAACAACCTTATATATATGGA
This sequence comes from Chelonoidis abingdonii, assembly GCF_003597395.2. Taxonomy (NCBI): domain Eukaryota; kingdom Metazoa; phylum Chordata; order Testudines; family Testudinidae; genus Chelonoidis; species Chelonoidis abingdonii. The sequence goes on along the minus strand of NC_133776.1, from coordinate 97,488,206 downwards.
ATAGTCTTTATATATTTATCCCTCTTAGTGCTCCTTTTGCAATAGTCTGTCCCATTCTTCATTCCTTCAACAAACATATTCTCTCTTGCCTCCTTCCCTGTTCTTTCTCTTCAATTTTGCCTAAGCAAAGAGTGAATCCAATGATGATAAAGTGGGAGTCAAACACACTCAGCTGGGATTGACTGTGATTTGTGTGTTTGATTTGCAATTAAGCAAGACAAGTTCACTGAGCCCTAAACCATACACATGAGAACATATTCAATTTTAGGAACAAGGTCGTGGTCATAAAAGAAGTAGTAAATATAACTGAAGAGCTCTCTTCAGGAGTTAGATATAGGACAACTTCACGAAACACTTATTTAACATATATGCTTTGTACACTGCATCAGGCTTATCAGCAGAAGAAGGCAGTTTCTGTAGTCATGTAGAAAACTGGGGAAATTCAATAAGAGGAGAGATTCCATTCACATGGACAAACATACCCACAGTCTGAGAGAGAATAAATCAGAACTTTATGTTCTGTCCTCAGTTTAAGGACATTCTCCTGAGCTAACTGTGTGTATATTTTATGGGATTTTCTGCCTGGAGTTTCATTTTAACTACTCCTTGGTGGTTGATGTAAGGGCTAAGGTGTATATCTTAACCAGAGTTGTACTTCTAGGATGTATCGACAAGTAATAAAAGCTAAATTAAATTTTGACTAGAATTTAGGACAGACGATGATATGGCTGGTGTGGCAATAAAATCTCCTGCTGGGAAGTGGCAATAAATCCCAGGTTTTGATATACCTGGGACTGTTTCAGGTGAAGAGTGAGAACTTATGAATTATTCCAAAGGAGCAAACAGGCTCAGGAATTGCTTAACCTGCTCTGCTACTGCAGTTTTTTAGCTAAGAACTTCATTCCTGTGATAGTCAGACGTGAGTTCCTGGGCTGGAGTCTTATACTCAAAGCTGTCCTGATACCACCATCTGCCAGTTAAGCCAATGCAAAGGGGTCCCCAAAACAGCTATGTCATCCACACCCCTGGGCAACATCCACACTGCAGAGATGCTGACTCGCCCTAAATACACCCACAGAAGCTTCAAGCACAGGGAGCTTCCTAAGGTGTCTTGGAGGAGAAAGCAGGGGGCTTTTCTAGTGTGGGAGAAGTTATGGCTGGGGTGGTCCAATACCTTAGCTATTCTCCAGCAAGGCTATAGGGACCTTATGCACATGAGTCCATGCTAGTGTAACCCTCAGGTCTACCCTAACTAGTACCCAGCATCCCTGCACCAGGCACTTCACCAGCAATGGAATGCATTCCATCCATGCTCTTTCCTGGAGTGAGATTTGAGGAGTATCTCTGTAGTAGGATTTCCAGTCTTCTTGGAAGATTCCTTTGTACTCACCCCATAGGTGCAAGAGATGACAAGTGTGTGGGGGGAGGACTGTGGGCTGATTAGTAGATAATATCGTGTCACCTAAACATTGTCCTTCTCCCTATCTACAGGGCCAGGTTCACAAAATCTGGGATTGGAAATTCACATTTTTAAATGGCAAAAATTCAAAGTGCTGGTCCTGGCTGGGTTGCGAGCAGCACCACTCACTACTACCACCTTCTTACCTGAAGGGGCTTACCTGAAATGACAAAGACAGTTGGAACCACTCAAAGTGAATTACTTGCCTGGCTCGATGTGGCCAGGAAAGTCCCATTAACTAGTTTTTAGCTCCTGAGATGAGGAATAGTTCCAGAAGAAAGGAGCAAAAGAAATTAAAATAGTACTAACCAAGTACCAGAATTTTATATAAATGTACTTAACTTTCAGTGGAGGTTTTATTTTTCAGTAGGCAGAGGTTTATCAATCTCTGTGATTTAAATTGGACTGCATTTTGAGATTGTCTTGTTGCATGAATGTCAGAGACTTAAAGTTTCATGCACAATAATGAAACAAAATGTAATTTATTTCTCCTGTTCTCAGACTGTAGGTGTTAAGTACCGGACTGGGTAATCTGATAGAAGTGGATAATATCTTAATTCCTGTTATTAGACCAGAAACTGGCGTGGGTATTTCATATATAACTCCACATAAGCGACTATCGCTAGAAAAGTTCATTTTCAGTGGTTGAAAGGATCCTGCTTCTCTACAAATGCCCATTACAAATATGGGTCCCGGGTTGACATCGGCCCAGTGGTGTCGTTGTCTCTCAACATTTGTTTGATATTCTGGTGAGATAAGTGCAGCTGTTTCTACACACTGGTTTAATTTGCTAAAAATAAGATTTTTGTTATTTTGGCTTAAAGAGTTTAATCCAGTGGTCGCTTGGATCAATGGATGGGCTCCCATTGACTTCAGGAAGCTCTGTATCCGGTGCATAGTGAACCTATTGCCTTTTTAAACTATCCTTCCTCTGGTCTGTTTTGCTAGGAGTATTTTTTTTTTCCATTTTCAGTATAAAATAACATGGTAGTTTGGCAGAAATAACCCTAGCATATTCTAAACAACACAGTCTCATTTTTATAGTCATCAACAATCACATTTAGAACAATTTATCAAAGAAAAAAGTTTTAGAATAGTTACATTCATGTAGTAGCAAAGTCATGTGGACATAATATTAGAGTGTTTTTTTTTCCTTCAGGCCAAATTTTGCCCTCATAGGGCATATTTACACTAGAGGGGAAAAAGTGTGTGTTTAAATACTAGTATTGGTAGGGCTGATTGTATTTTAATCTATATTATCAGGTAAAGATGAGCCCAATGAGTATTGAATGACATCTTGCCTTGCCTATACTAGAATTTTAGGAAGCGTTAACTCTCAAATATTGATGCATGCCCTGTAACTGGGAGCCAAGTGAGTTGTGCTCACATAGGGTTCTGCTTCTCAGGGGTTCACACAGACCTTGTCTTTGGTTTCAGTCCTTGTACATCCTCATCCCTTCTGAAGGATACCATTGGCTGCAAGGGGATGATGTGCGGTCTAACATAGGTGAAGCGTGGTGAGGCACATGGGGTCACATGCCCACTCTCCAGATTTCTGCCAGGATGGGAAATGGGCTGGGAAAGGGACCAGCACTGAGCCCCACTAGGAGGCACCTGGATCAAGGAAGCGAGACCAGGGTGGTAGCAGCCACAGTTACCAGCGCTCAACAGTAGACCCTGTCTGGAGTGCGTGCAAGGCTACAGAAGGGAGTTTGGGCCAATGGCAATGGGGGACACCAGGTGAGGCAGCAGGGATGGGTGGGAAGCTCGGGGGAGTCAGTGTGGGCCGGGGGTTGAGGAGATGGGTGGGCAACTTGGAGGAGGCAGCGTGGGCAGCCCTGGGAGTCAGCATGATGTTTGATTTCATTTTCTAAAGGCTCTAATCCAGTAGAGTATTTAAACATGCTTAAGTCCAAGCACTTGAGCATTAATTTCAATGAGACTACTCCCATGTTTATAATTGAGCATCTGTTGTTGGGATTTGGAGTTCTGAACTGGCCCATCATAAAAATAAACCTGAGCTGTAAAGTTGAAATTTGGACTCAGAGCTGATCTTCCTCGGGTTTCTGAGTGGTTTGGATTCTGTATCCTAGTTTGGGTCCATCTCTAGTTAAAAGTGAACTGTAAAGAGAAAACTGAATTGTAGGTGAGCTCAGAAATGTAACTTTGCTAACTGGGCTGGGCACAGGAGATAGAGTAGGGAAATCTATTTTAATTTACTTTCCAAAAATTCTTTCAAACCACTGTCTTCCTATGATGAAATCTGTTTTTACAGGTTTGCTAATGATGCCCCACGTTCATCATTCTGTGATAGTATAGATATCAGAAGTATCAGATGCCAGAGGAGAGAGATATAGCCACCAGGAGGGTTAGCATGAGATTTCTGGTACTTGTGATGCCCAAGAGCAGCAATGTTTCCCTGTAAACCCAGAAGAGAGTGGATTCCAATGGAGAGGGAAAATAATTTTATCAGGTTAAATTAGAACTAATTTCTAACAATTTTGGGGTGCTGATATTATCACAAGAGCTCTAAAAGAGCATATCAAAGGATTGGTTTGCAAATATCTCTGTCCTTGAAATTGATATAATATTCCAATGCAATCCGCCACTTCTTCATGTGTAGCTCTCTTTTAGAACAGTCTCCACCTGCCATTACACAGTATCGTAAAAAATGACATCAAAAGTAGCTTTAGAAATCAAAACACCTTAGTCTCTTGAGTACCTGCCCTGAATCCCACTGCATACCACCAGAGCCTTTAAATTGTGTCCTCCCTCATCAGCAGTTATCAGTTGCCCCTCTGGTCTAAGGTACTAATCAGAGTAAAGAGGTTCGTTGGTGACAGGCTCTTTGATGACTCTTTAGACAAACACCTCTATTACTGATCCCTCAGCAGCAACAAGTTTTCCTGAAGCAGCAATACAAGCTGCTCATCACAGCTACTGTGTCAGCGGTCCAAGAATTGGCCAGTACAGGACAATCCTGGTGGAGCTTCCAACCCTAATCTTCTATGAGTCTAACACAAACAATAATATGCATTGCATTATGTCACACTCTTACAAGTTCAATTATCTTAACAAAATGGCATGCTGCATAAAAATATTTTCACTATCTGCCTGAACTGAAGTCTTGTCATATGTCTTTCCACATTTGGGGGCCAACAATAGATTTCTTGATAATGGTCATCTCTAAATGAAATCTATCACTTCCTTCATGGCCTAGAAATTGTTTTCTTTGTTGCCCCACACAGGACTGATGTCAGCCTTCCAGACTGCCAAATGTATAAATGAAACCAGTGAACTCAGTATAAGAAATTGCTTATACTGATGGGGCTGCCAAGTCACAATGTTAAAGAATCACTAAGTGTTACTCTCTCTGACAGTGGAGAAGGAATTTTAATCAAATAAGAAAGACATTGTGCCTAACATATCTCCCTCTCTGATCCAATGCAGTATTTATGTCTCAAACCTTCTTCCTGATTTCTTGGTACAAAAGGAGAAACAGTCCACACATTTTCATGGGCTCCTACAGTAAGGCACATACTGGACATACTGCAAATAGGCGTTGGAAAGAATTGTTTTAAACTCAGTTGGAGCTTAAAATACCAATTTCAAAAGCACTTGACTTACTTAGGACCCTAAATTCCATTGACTCAGGCTATTCATTCAGTGGGATTAAGCTCCTAAGTCTTTAAGGGTACATTTATACTGTGATAAAAAACCTGCAGCACAGGGGAAGGTTCTAGCACCCAGGCTCCAGCCTGCCCCTGAGCATCTATACTGCAATGTTATAGCTGGACAGACCTGGTCCCACAAGCCTGAATCAGCTGACTCAGGACAGACATGGGTCTTTTATTGCAAATTAGACATGCCCTTAAGTGCTTTTGAAAATTGTACCAGTGTTTTTAGGATGCGTCTTCAGCGACTCCCAAGAAAACAATTTAATATGGCCTAAAACCCTTCCTAAGTGGTAGATATCTGCCTATTCAAACTGGTTAATAAGTTAGCGATTCTTTAGCTGTCATTTGCCCATTGACTGCCCTTTAGATCCTCCTCCTTATTCTGAATGTCAGACATATATCCCCAGCCTTAAACCATTTCTTAGTATCTATTGGGAAGGATATACAGAGAAAACTTGCCATGCTCGCATCAATCCCTCACCATATGGCATCTGCACCACAATAAAGGCACACTTTCTTTCTGTGTTCCATGGCTTGCTTTTCTTCCTAGCTTGTGTAGGTCAGTAAAATTGCCCTATACCTAACTGGGTAATTATCATTCCATAACTGAGATATCCTTGTGGCAAAGCTGCCATTTCCCTTTCCTGTGTCCTCTTGTTTGATGAATTGTTTGACAGGAAGATGAGTGCACCTGAATGCCCTTCTATAGATTGCCCCCGTTCAGCATTGGAATCATAATTTTGTCAAATCCCGACAATCTGGATTTCATAGGACAAATTGCATCACTAGGCTCGTATATAGAAGAAGCAGCATTTAAATAACGCTGAGATTGTGACTCAACCAAACAAAAGACAGAATATTTTAAAATTGAATCACACATGGTCTTTCCTTGGCATCGTTTTGAAAACAAGAAAGCTCCACACCTGGAGTGTAGCAGTGTCAGCATTCATCTTAAAGCTTTTTACAGCAGAGATTTGGTATTATTTTCCTCTCCATTTATTTTTATTTTTTAAAGTTTTTTTTTCCAAGGAGAGAATTCCTGGATTGGTATGAGTATTATGTAAGCAAGAATATCTACTTCATGAACTGTTTAAACTTCACTAGAAATGACAAGATCTAAAATTCCTGACTCATTTTAATGCTGGCGGGCATGATTTTAAAAATAAATAAATAAATAATTGTGGAAACTTGAAATCTTAAAAAATATAGGTCAAGTGTTTGGTACCAAAACGAATCAGCTAAAAAGATCAGTGCCTGCGGTTGGAACGGCATGTTTTCTTATTAGCGTTCTGCACTGTGACAGCAAAGAACTGAATCTCCAGCAACTAACACACACATACCCACCCTCACCTACAATATACTCAGATAAAAGCAGGAGAGAGAGTGGGCAACAAAACTAAACAAAACAGTGCTTAATTGTGTTTTGGATTCTCCCTCTTGGATCCCTCCTGACTAGGTTTCTCTGTACAAGTAACTTCAGTAGATAATCTATGCAAATACAGAACACCAGCCTGGCAAAACTGAAATTATTTATTGCATAATTTTTTTTTAATGTTCTCATCTTTGTCATCCCCAGCTGGTCTAGTCTAAACTGGTAGGACACCGACATTTGCAGCATGTGATGGATACTAAATAAAGGACACAAGGTTAAACAAATAAATAAATATATAAAATGTTTTTGAGGGAAACCTTTTTTTTTTCCAAAAGTGTTTTCTTGCCATGATTTCTTTCACAGAAAAAAAAATGGATGCTAGGAAACTAAAATATTTTGGTATTCAATTTATGCTGAAAAAATCTTAATTTTTGGATTCCCCCCCCCAGCCCCGCTCAAATCAGCTCTAGTTCTTACAGTCTCTTGTGTTACAGTCTCCTGACCACACTGGAAGCAAAAACATATCAGAATTTGAAAGAGAGCCTGTTATCTCAAGGTTTTCAACCCTGTTTTGCAGACTCATAAACCATTGGCTATTTCAAGAATCATACAAAGTTTTGGATACTTATCCAGGCCAAATTCCCTATCCTGTTTAGTTTCGCCAGTTATCAATTCTGTCCTTACTGGATTTAGAGTTGAGAAAAGGCTCATTTAAGTAGATGTGTGGTACAGAGGTCCAAATTTTCTGGTCTTGAAAATGGATGAAGCCTCATTGACTTTCACGGAGTTTTGCCCATTTACACCAGCAGTGAAAAGTTGGCCCAGTTTGTGGTGATTCATACTAAAAGCCGTCAGATTGGAGTGCTCCCTGGTAGAGATTGAGGAGTGCATCTGTCACTTAATACTTTCCATTCTGAAGTTCTCCTCCTCAGCCTATCCTTGACCTTTTTAGTCCATGTTCCTGACAAATGGACACTTTTTGCTCTCAAATGCAAGTTTCTATGATTTGAACATCTTTGAGATGTAAAAACATGGTGCTATATTTCTGATTTGTTTGCCACACAGGCAAGTTCTTAACTCCACTTTGACTATCAGAATGTTTTAGACTTAGCACTTCAGAACATTGGAGCTAATGACCGATGATGATCAGTTTAGAATGACACATTTTTTAGCTCCTTTACAGTGCAGGCTGTGGGGCATGTGTGCCCTCAGCCATGCTAATAGGGCCGTATTTATGAGTTAAGCACTGACCAAAGCATGTCAAACCTCCAGTCACTATTATTCCAAACAAACACAGCAATCCTGGCTAGCAAGCAACTCCCATTGAAAGCCCCATTGAAATTCCCATCTCTCCAGGTTTTTTACCTACCCACCAATAACCAACCTTCAGTTCTAGGTGGCTGAATTGCATATCAGAGTTGGATTCTTCTGTAAGGGAGGCAGATCTAATTTGATAGAAAACAGTGGCTCACTGAGAGAGGTATGAGGTGTGAGGGGGGGAACTTGGCATGTGTTCACAGAATGGGCAACAGGGATAATGGTGTCGTGGGGCAAAGGAAGGTCAATGGGAGTGGGTTACTTTACTCACTCCTCCCTTGGGGTTCACACCTCAACTGCTAGAAGAGGGCCTCATCCTCCCTGATTGAACTAACCTCATTATCTCTAGATTGATTCTTGCCTGCATATTTAAACCTGACTCTGGAAATTTCCACTTCATGTGTCTGACAAAGTGAGTATTCACCCATGAAAGCTTATGCTCCAAGACGTCTGTTAGTCTGTAAGGTGCCACAGAACTCTTTGTCGCTTTTTACTCACCTATTGTTTGCAAGTCGTGTTGCCCTATAATATGCACCATTCTCATCCGTATTAGAATGGGGTCCCTACAGATGTGCATATGGTGTGGTAACTTTAAAATTAGTATATCTGTTACAGTTTATGCTCAGATAAATTTGTTAATCTCTAAGGTGCCACAAGTACTCCTGTTCTTTTTGTGTAAACAGACTAACATGGCTGCTACTCTGAAACCTAGCTTTACCGTGAACATTTGCCTGACATTCAAGAAACAGTTCATTACAATGGTAGCTGTGCTTTGCCACTTCAGGCAAAACCTCAGAACATGTTTTTTTTCTAGTTTTTTATGCAGTTGGGTTTAAAGCCAAGTACAAAAAAAATACATACTATTTGAATGTGTAGTGAATCATACAAAGGCTGTCTGGTCATGTAAGCAGAGAAAGTATAATATGTTGTTATTTAGAGCCTACTCTCAATGAATATTTGTAAATACATCTACATCTTTTAAGAGAAGATATATAAAGGCCATAACATTTTAAGCAATTTTTTCCTAATATTTCAGTGTATAACACTTGCAACAATCTGCAGAGAATCCAATTTTTGTTTATTTATGATGCTGCCACACAACAAACTCATTAACGCTGCAGAGGAGATTATGTGAAATACATGGCAAGAATATACTTTTGTAGGACTGAAATACTTATGAGGCTATTTTCCTTTAGTTTCACAAAGAATACAATTAAAGAGAATCTCATTCTAGGATAGAAAAGGAATGACTTCCTATTAAGAAATGTAGACATTATACATACTGCCCTGTAATTCTGGTAAATACACCAGTAAGCCCATAGCCACCCATCACGCGAATCACACTGGGACATTTTCCCAATTTATTTTTTAATCTAAAATCTTTTTAACTCAGGTGCTTGTAAAGAGGGTAACTACCTTCTGAGTAACTCATCATGGCCAGAGGTGGTCCTGTAGCACACCTGTCTCTGTTTCCCTTCTTCAAGGCCCTCTACAATTCCATCACAGTCTCTCTTGTGGCAAAACCCTACCACCACCATTTGGGGCAAATTTAACAACAGAAACAGTTAAAAAATAATTCTCAAAGTCCCACAAATAGTTCATAAGAATAACACAAAATTTGTACATCTCTCCCAGTCTATTCTTCACAAAGCCACCTCTCCCATTCATTTCTATCTGGAACTCAAGCTTCCTTCTCCTGTCAGCATTTCTCATGTTCTAAGGGAGAAGGCAGCATCTATACAGTCCTTTTTTGGAGACCTTCTCCTGACTGAGGGAGAGGGGAGCCATGTCTCACCCTACACTACACTAAAGGGCTCCTAATCCATGACTCTTAAAGGAACAGTGTCCCAGGTTTTTCCCATTTAGTTACTAATTCTCTAGGACTGCTTCCTCGCTCCTAGCTTCAACTATGTCCTGTGCCTTTGTTCAGTGTTCCCAGAATGGGGTCTTCTGGCCCCCTCTAGATTTAAAGGGTCAATATACTCCATTATAGAGCTGCTTACTCTTGAGTTTGTTAGAACTCATGGACAAGGTGTTATATATGTCTTGAGAGCTACAGAGAGTCTGATCCCGTATTAAAGTCAGTAGGAGCTTTGCCATTGACTTCAGTGTAACTGTGATTGAAGTCAATGAGAGGTGAAAGCATTGGGTACCATGCAAGAGGTGCTCAGCGCCTAGCAAGATCAAGTCTAGTCCTCATGGAGGCAAAATTCCCACTGAAATAAGTTTGCCAAATTTTGTTTGCCCAAAGTCATTCAGGAAGCTCCATTGACTACAGTAGTACACCTGATTACAGGTGGCTGAATAATGAATGTTTTGGTTTTCTAGGTATTTAAAAAAAATTATGTATAGGTCAAACAAAAATGAAATTTTTAGCTAATCAAAAAAAAAATTGCATCGACTGAAACATTTTGTTTGACCCAAAATAAAATGCTTCATTCAATTTCAAGCATTGTTTTGTATTTAACTTTAAAAATAAAATTTTCAAAACAAAGTTATTTTGAATTGAAAAAATAAAATTTCATTTTAAAAAAGTTGAAATAAAACCATTGATTTTTTTTTAAACTGGAACAATTCAGTGAAATTACCCAGAGTTTGCAAAGGTTTTGGTGTTGCCACTAATATATATAATATATATAACATCTTTTTCAGAAAAATTTTGGTGGAAAAATTGTACCCATTTGTACTAGATGTCTAGTAAGATTAGTTTATCCTCATGAGAACTTTGCTTGAATACAGCATTAGATTTGTCATATTGTTCTGAATGTTGCTCCCTGCCCCGTATAACACAAGCCATAGAACTTCCCCAAAATGCTTTCTAGAGCAGATCTTTTAGAAAAAAAAAAACATCCTATCCTGATTTTAAAATTGTCAGTGATGGAGCATCCACAACAACACTTCATAAATTGTTCCAATGGTTAGTTACTTTCAAGGCCAAAAATGGACACCTTATTTCCAGTCTGAATGTGTCTAGCTACAACTTCCTGCTGTTGGATAGTACTGTACCTTTTCCTGCTAGACTGAAGAGCCCATTGTTAAATATTCCCCATGTAGATATTTATAGACTGTAATCAAGTCACCCCTTAGCCTTCCCTTTAAGTAAGTAGATTGAGCTCCTTGAGTCTTTTATCGTATTGTCTAATCCTTTAATCATTACCGTGACTCTCCTCTGAACTCTCTGCAATTTACTAACATACTCCTTGAATTATGGACACCAGAACTGAACAAAGTATTCCAACAGCAATTCTACCAGTGCCAATAATAGAGGTAGAATAAGCTCTCTCCTCCCATTGAAGAGTCCCCTGTTTATGCATGCCAGGATCACATTTTCTCTTTTGGCCACATTGGGAGCTCGTGTTCAGCTGATTATCTACCATGACTCCCAAATCCACCACAATGCTCAGGCTTCCTGAAGGAAAAATGACACTTAGCTTTTGAGTAATACAACTGCATATGCAATAATAACTTGATGGAGACAATTATGCTCTTGATTGATGAAATGATGCCCTTCTAACATGTTTCCAGCAACTGAAATCTGATTTATGAGTATTGATCTAAAAATAGATTTTGAAAGACAACTAAGCTCAGGGATTCCATTATAATTGTTTCAGTAAGTTTCATTTTACTTATACTGGATAAAACAGCATTATTTCACCTCACATAGGGAAAGATCCTGAACTCTTTACTAATGCCAAGTACCTTACTTCAAAAGCGGCCTCATTGGTTTCAATGGGCTTACTTAAAGAGGATGATACTACTCAGCAGGAGTTAGGTTATCCAGCTCTGGCATATGATGTTGTTTTGCAGTTTGTCCATTTTTCTTGTGACACATTCCTGTGGTAGAAATTGTAGGTAGAGGTGAGGTCTCTCAAATCAAGTTTTGAGTAAGCATCAAAAGAAGTAAAAATTCGGTGCGGTTCCTTGGGTCAGTGCCAGGGCTATCAAAAGAAATCCTGGGGTCATTGGTAAAGAGAGGAACAAAGGAACTCTGATGCAAAACCTACTTCTGGATCAGGTCATAGAGGGAGTCCCTTAAATGAGCACACTGAATGTCCTTCACCTAACTGGAGGTCATGGTGCAATTGATTGATCATTATAGATCATCCTCCATGAAATTCTTGTGCCTATACATTTTTCTCCTCTTAAACCCTGCCTTCAGACACATTTTATGAAGAACATTTTGTGAAACAAATTAAATAAGTCCAGGTGAAGAACTGTTAGCTTTCCAGCCAATAACACAGCTGCCACCTAGCAGTTATTTATAGCAGATAAGATTGTGTCTCTCCCTTTCCTCAAACAGAAGCTAGAAAATAGCCGAATATTATACTCCTCCACTGTGACTCATGATTAAGCATGTGGGATCATAAAATCTGGTGGCAAGCACATTGTAAACAACTTCTGAGTTACTGGAAATATCTGCACGATGGACTAAGGGCCAGTATGTTACCTATATTATTCACAAATAAAAAATGTTCACTAACGTTCTTTTTTTTCACTCTTATGACAACAACTCCTTTCTTTCATTGGCATGCACTCTATTTCTGCTTATGTATATTGGAAAAAAAAATACAGGGCTTTGGAGCGGAGCCTGGAGTTGGAGCACAGAGCAGCTCCAGAGAAGTGGAGCTACATGTTTTTGCCTGGAACTGGAGCGGAGCTGGACCACAGCTCCAAGGCCCTGAAAAAAATGTAATAAGCAACTGAGAGCTGTGTTTTAAACTGTGTCTCATTGAGCTGTACATGTGTGATCACAGAGGTGTAACCAAATAGAGAATTGGCCCCAACATGTTCATGCTTACTTGCCACACCTAATACAGGGTTATCCATAGTGTAATAGAGCTGTTGCATGTGTCCGTACACCTCACAGGGTTGCCTGATGTTTTAAATCCTTGTCCTTGTCTACATCAAAACTTTCTCAGGTTTTCTCAGGTTTCCCATCATTGCTAATGTTCCTGGGATTGCTAGTGTAGATTGCCCAATGGTGTGTACACCAATGTGCCACCTGGTCGGGAGCTAACTGTCAGCTGCCTGAACAAATAGCATTTGTGAGAGCATAACAGCATGCACAACATGTTAGTCTAGGCCGAGGACTCTCATGCCTTTAGGGTAGCATTTCCAATCAGACATTGAAAACAGTTCTGCCAAAAGTTTCATATTTCATGCAAATCAAATGTTTAAAAACCAGCATTAAAATAACCCAAACCAACCAAATAAAAACAGATGACAGAGGTTTCCTTCTCTGACTGGCCCCTATTTGCTAATCTCTATGTCCAGAAAGCCACAAATCATTATAATGCTAATAATTATCAAACAAGACAGCCATGGCTACCAAGCAGCTCCCATCGTACCTGTTTCTTCTCGTTTCTCTTGATTTAGTGATTTGTTTTGCATCTTGTTACAATACATATCTGACAAAATTAGATAATCATTAGATTTTTCAAGGTGTAGAAATCAGCTAGCACTTGGGCAAGAGGGGAGGAAAAGAAAAACCAGCAAAGAGGGCTCATGAGGGTGTCAAGTCTGACAAATGGATGATGGTGTTGTGCGGGCACTGTATTCAATAAAGGAGGAGAAGTGGGACTTGTTTGACAAGGAACATGGCTGTGCTGGGGGAGGAGAGAGCAAACTGGTAAAGTACGATGTCTGCTCATTCCCTGGATTCGAATAATATTATTTGTATTAACTATTTGTATTATCATAGCATCTAGAAGCCCTAGTAATTGACCAAGTCTCCATTGTACTAAGCACTGTACAGACAGAGAAAAACAGAGAGCGTTCCTGCCTCTAAGCAGCCTGAAAAAATACTTTTGCCACTTAAAAAAATGTTTGAGTTTGATCCTGGCTTCAATGAGAATACTCTGATAGAAGAATCTGCTACCCACTTACCCACAGGTTCTGATGCACTTATTCATAGTGATATGAATAGGACCACAATCCATGAGCAGTACCATTGATGTCACTGGGACTATACCCATAGATTAAGATCCTACTTAGCATGAGTTAAGGTGACAGAATCTATCCCATAAATATGTGTAGTTGAATCAGATCCTTTCCCTTTAAAGTTAACAAGATGTTAGCTTAATTCCAGTTTCCATATCATGTGTTTTGTCAGTACCTAAGCAGAGAGCAGCAAATGAATTCAAAGCGAGTGGATTCATGGAAAAAATCTCAAGAAAATACACTCAGACTCCAATTCCTTAGAGAGTGAAATCTGTGTTTTGGTAATTCTGGAAGACCCCTAACCCATGTATCATTTGTGTTCTCACATTTTATTGTCAAAATCATCTAGTTTAACTCTTAGTGATTTATTTCCTTGCATTAATGTAACAACTAGGTCACCTTGGACCTCTTATGTATTACTTAATTTCAAAACTGAATTTCCACAGATGATACTCGGGTGTCTATTGTCTCCATTTTCATTTTTCAAACTAGTGAGAGTTGTTTGGAAACAGTCCAATTTCTCTTTTATTTGTAGCATCTTTATTTCTACTAATATACCATGAAGCATTTCCTCCTAGGAATTCACATACTTCAGCCGGCATCGTCACTTGAGTATGGAGATAAAATAATAAAAGAAATAGTCTAATGCCAAGGAATTTAGACATTAGTAGGGTCAAAAAACTTTGCTCCAAATAATTTCCTTAAATCAAAATTCATTTTGCGTAAAAAGAATAAAAGTCTTATTGTCTATCATGTTTATTATGGTTCTCCCTATTGTCCCACCAAGATCAGCATTCCATTGTGCTAGGCACTGTAGAAACACAGTATAGTATAAAGTCCTTGCCATGAAAAGCTAAATAGACAGAACAGACCTAGAGTAGGGGAAACAGGTATAATATACAAGCAGAGTGAATTACTTGATAGTGATAAACCTCACGTGAGTTCCGCTACTTTTTTTCGAGGAGTGGGGAGGAGGGTCAGGGCTAGTAGGCAAGGGATAAACTGAACTAAATGGAAAAGCAAGGGAGTGTAGAGGAGACATTGAGAAGGGAATGGGGCACAGGACAGGAGAGGATGGAGGAGGGTATAAAAGGAAGATGTGGAGTGAGGCTATGGTGAAGAGACTGTGAGGCAAGGAGTAGGACCAAACAACCAATCAGCACAGGGCAGATGATATCAAACCTGTAGAAATACCAGCAGATTTCGCTTTTCTTTCATATAAAAGCAGCCAACACAATTTGGAAATTATTATTAAAATACTATAAGATTTTATCAAGATATCAAGGTAGAGTCCAGACCAAATTTTATACTTATGTAACCTGGTAAGCGGCACTGATATTGAAAATGCTATGCCAACATTAACTAAGGTACCTTTTCTTATTTATACTGGCTGAAAACATGTCACTCCACTGATGTCAATGTAATTATTCCAGATTTACACCCATGCATGCAAGAGCAAAATGTAGCCCTATTGTACTGGATATGATGCTGTTGTTATGCAGCAGCCTATACTGGTGAATGTCGAAGACCAATAGGATAATATTAAATACCAACACACAAAACTATGTTAGAGGTTAATATCCTACTCGCTACATTTTTAGTTTTCTAAAGTCTAAGGGAGTTTGTAATTTACATTTTTGAAAGGTATTCTGTGCTCGGACTACTGAGCTGAATCTGCAGCCTTAACCTCACCTGAACAAAGTGTGTGTTTGAATTTTCTTAGATACTTAAAGAGTCATAACATGGGACTGAGGAGAGAAGTAAACGTGGGGGCTCCCCCTTTCCTTCTTCCTCTGACATCTCTGCTCCTGGCAGCTCCCAGCCCCCCTAAGGAAGACATCATAACCCCCCACCCATGTTTCCTTTAGCCTCTCTCTCCCTCTCATGCTTTTCCTCTCCCACTGCCTCACTTATTACCACAGACCAGATGACTGACTGGGGCTGCTAAGAGAAGAGGGTCTATACGAGGATTTTGACTGTGATGTGCTCAGGCTTAGCTCAAGAGGCCAGGAGAATATGAGCAGAGTGCAGGTGTATCTCTTACTTTACCACTAGAGGCAGCTCTGACAACACACAGGAAGTTCATCCAATGGGAAACAAAAGGACTGTATGGTGTGTGAGTGTGTACTATATAATATATAGTATGTCACTGAATTGGCCAACACACTCCAGAGCAAAGATAAAGTATTTTCAATATCCTTGATAAGATGAATCATGTCATCTTTGCTTGATAAATTAATGCCCCTTGTTGCTGTAGGGTGTTCTGCTGCTGAGCATAGAAGTAATATGGCTGCATCAAGTTATCTGGAATGCATTCTTGTAAAGTCTTTGGAATTGCTTGGAAAAAGCGAGATACAAAATTAAGCTTGTTTGTGATTGTCAGCATTGAAATTCTGAAGCGTCTCCATCATTCCAGCTCTTTTAATAGCAGGATCCACCTACATATGCAAACAGGCATGAAAAAGCTGTTAACTCCTCTTCCATGTGATCCACAATCAAATGCTGCTTTTCTTCCTCTCACAAGATGTACCATTGAAATCATTAGGATTACATTCCTCAGTAAATCAACTGGGATTTGGCTTCAGGTGAGCATCTGCTGTTGTGAAAACTACACACTCAGCATAGCAGGTGCAAACTCAGGGACTGAAAATGACAGAAATCATTTGAGGAGCTATCTCACCATCTTTCCCATTGATCAAAGACATCAGATTACTTGTTGTCAGCAGACAGACTGGTGGTGCAGTAAGCCAGGCCAGGGAATTGGAGCAGGGATCTGACACCCCCTTATTTCTTTCCCAGAATATATACAATAAATCAAACACAAATCCCCACTTTTATTTAAAACAAACATCTTGTCATTATCACTATCACACCATCTTGCAGATTTCTGGCAATATTTCCATTATTTTTCCTGTCCTTAGGAACACAAACTTTCCAATTTCATTTTCTTCTGGAACTGCAAGTCAAAAATAGCTGAAGACCTGATTTCTGCACAAATGTACTTTGTGATTAATGCACTGTGCACTTAAAACTGCCCTGACACCTCCCCAAAAAATCTGTCTCCATTCACCGGGTCTAAGTTGTCCAATGGTATCTGGTTATCATTGTATTTACAGTGCGAGAAATCAACAGGTTCAAAGCTAGTGCAGTATGTTTATACAGCACAAGACTAGCTAAAAAAATAGGCAGGAGAATCTTCCACTTAACCACTTCAGTGCTCACCAGGCTTTTCAACAAAATGTCAACTCAGTGACTAGGAATGTGGATTCCGCACACCATTTTTGAATGCCTGCTGCTATCATTAAAGAAGTTGGAGACCAGAAAAAATCATTTTACTGTAGCCTATGAAATCACACAACCAGAGTAAAAGTAATATATATACAAAGCAGAATATTGTTACTAGTTGGAACAGAATAGCAAAACTATATATCTTACATTTTCTGTGCAAAATTAATGTCCTTCACTATCTGCTTTTCATCTGTTCTTAGTTCTTGCTTTGGCATAAAATCTCAAGGTAATAGACTCTGGTCAACATTGCCTTTAGAGTGAAGACATATAATCTTTTTCCTTAACCCCTCACAGCACTGTGTCTTTTTATAGTGTTAGTGACAGAGTCTACTTAAAAGCAGATCACAGGAGACTTTTAAGTCATGGTTTTACAAAGGCATGAAATGAATAAACTGCCTAGAGTGAATTTGGTTTCAAAAGACCAGGAGCTTTGTAAATATATAGCCACATACAAAATGAGCAGGGTGGGGGGGAGGAAAGAAACAAATCCAATTTTTTTTGTTAGTATCTGATTGCTGATTATGCGTGAAAATTGCCTTTTGTTCAACCAGATCAAACAATTTCAGCCTTAGTAAATCAAGTTCACTTTATAAGATTCATTTCATAGGAATCATACCAGGGAATAGTTTGGACCAATGGGTGTAATTTGCTTAAGGGGCATATATCACCTTATTTAGGATATGGCAACAGATACATCAGAATGGCCTGAGTGACGATCACAGGAACATCTCCAGGATACTTCGCAAGCAGATAAACTCACCCAAAACAAGTATCAGCAAAGCATCAGTGTACAAAGCAAGGCCACAACTGAACACAAAATTGCCACCTCTACAGATTCTAGCCAGAGCCTAAAAGTCATCACATTTAGAATTGATGCAAGTGTGTAACTTCCATTTAACTCACTTCACCTCTCCCAGGCTGATTTTAACTTCAAACTGCAGTAATTATGGCAGTAGAATTTACAGCAATAGTGTAGGTAGGAACTTCTCACCCACTAACAGCCAGATTCTTTTATCAACATTTCTTATGTCCTCTAAGTCAGCTTCTCTTCTGATGCCACTGATGCGACTGATGTGCTTGTTAATGTATTTAGCAAACATCCTTTAGAAGGGAGTGAAGCTTGGTGCTAATGAAGTGATGTACATTTTGTTATAAGTAAAGAAAGTATCTCCCTCAGCAGTGTTTATTGGGTTTTAGCCTACAACCAATTGTAGCTTGGAAAAGGATTACTGTAATTCATTCAACAATCTATTTACTGAGACAAAAAATAAAAATGAAAAAGTCATGAGGTGTGTTTGGTTCTAGGAGCTAGTTTGGTACCTCATGCTGTCACAATTCCAGAAGAAAAGCAGGCATGAATAAGAACAGAGATTACGGCGAGATAGTTGGAAAAAAGGATTGGGGGCTATAACACAGCCCTGCTTAACAGCAGTATGGATGGTGAATGGGTCCATCTCCAACCCATTACAGAAGATGGTGGCAGTCATGTCATCATGATGTAGCCTGAGAATGCAAATGAAATTCAATGGATAACCAAACCTAGACAGAACTTTCCATAACACTTCACAACTGATGAAATGAAAGGCCGTAAACAATGGCTGGTGTTGTTCTCTACACTCCTCTTGTTGATGGTGCTCCGAGATGGTCTGAAACAACACTGGGATTCTGGAAGGACACCTTCAGCAAGAGGGAGGAGATGGTTCAAAAGGATGTGAGTAAGGATCCTTGCTCTCACTCCTGTTATATTTCTACTTTTATGACTTTGCTGCTGGTTTTGTGAGGGTTGATATTAGGTCACACAACATAAGTCATTTTGCAGAAGATGTATATTTGACCAGCACTTCTCTTTCTGTGATCTATATCCTCTTTCCTTTCATGAGAAGACTCATTATTGACTAACTTATTCAGCAGTACTCTCTGGCACGATGCTGTAAAACCTTAGGGTCTTGTAAGTTGTAATTATTGTGGATGCTGTTACAGCTTGTGTTACAGCTTCTTCTTTCATTTGTGGTTATTGCTGCTCTCGTAGAGCAGAGACAGGTCACTCCAATACTGTGATCTATATCCTAGAAATTTTCAGGGAAAGTGGTGGGGTGCTCATGGTTGAAAAGGATGAAACTCAAAATTAAAAGAGGGAGTTTCCAAGCGCAAAGGGCCTTTAGGTATCCAAACTCTCATCTGTGCCTTTGAAAATGTCTGCCTAAAGCAACAGACATAAGTGGACTTTCTTGGGGTCAGAATAACACCAAAAAAGCTTATTTCAGTTCCCCTCCATCCTTGACTCCAATAGAACCTGACTTCCACTGTTCCCCCTTATCTGCTATTATCTTCAGCAAGCAGCTTAGCTGCCTGCATCCAAACCTGAAATCTGCAAGGGTTGTCAACTGGCTCTCTGCCCAGGCTCAGATCTTGGGAAGGGAGTGTGCACCTGGCCCATTCCTGACATCCCAAGTATTCCAGCAATAGGGAAGGTGGACCACAACTCCCTCAGTCCATTGGCACTTTCTGTTTCACAGACTCAGTACAGGAGGACCACTTCCCCTTTCCTTTAAGGTCTCATTCTGGGGTTGGGTTGTCCCAGAACATTCCACATGCTAAAAGGGAATGTGATGGAGCACTGTGTTTGTACAAGGAGAATTTCTGTTGGTGCACTCCAGGGCGGCTCATCCCTAAAATGAGTTAAAGGCCTGTAGCACCAGCAAGAACTGTAGTACCAGAAAATTATTTCCTGGCCAAGCCATGGTAAGAAAGGGGCAGGGAATACAGGCTGGACACCCCAAGAAGATGTATTAGGAGATATATGAAGGAATGGACCCAACCCCTCATGTCCCTTCCTTCCCAGAGGATCTGAATAGAGATAGCAGGCCAGTCAGGAACCCTCTGAAGTCATTTGAAAAGGAGTGGAAGCCCTTCAACCTGGCCCATAAAGCACACTGGTTAAAGAGTGAGAGAGTAGGCTTCTTGGGGGTAATGGCCATATGTTGGATAGGGGGAGGCATAGAGATAATAAAAGTCATAGACTAAGCAAGGATCCCATTTTATTATGCACTGGACAAGCACAGAGAAAAAAGATGGTCCCTGTGCCAAAGAGCTTACATGTCTCCTGGTGTCGAGATTATAGCCTTGCAGAGGACTATGCAGCAGTCAACAGCAGGAGAGGAGATATTTTCCAGTACAAGGCTGGTACCTATTTCTGACTTGTATAACCACTAATATACACTGCACAAACCACACCATCTGCTTCATTTATGCATTAGACTACATTAGATGATGACTATTCAAACTCCTTTTGCAAGCCTCAGCTAATCTGTAGACTTGCAGTCAAGCTGCTGTTATTTTCACAGTAACATATGCCTTTCCTAGCATAAATGCTAATTGTTTCTCTTGCCCGTATCTAAAAGAAGAACTTCTGATTATTTTTGTTTCTTTCTCTCGTAATAAATGCATTCTACTCGGTGGCTGAAATGATGGTTCCCACCCGGTCACAACTGCACTTCTTAATTAGCAGTAGTTCTGCGTGGATGCTGAATTTCACCTCAATTTACTTATCTCTGAAAAACGATATACTGAGAATGGCCCTTATGTCCGAGTGAAAGACCCAAATCTAGCAGAAAATATTAATAGATTGTTACGTGGCAAATGGAACAGATATGGTTTTGAATAGAACCCATTTTCAGACAGCAGCTGGTCTTCCCCAGTTTATGAACCTTCACACAGGGACTTTCTCTGGCATGCCCCTAAAATGAGGATAGAGATGGGTCCAGGATGAGGTCATGAATAGCACAGCAAGTGAGGAGATAATATACTATGGGTCCAGATTCTCATTTATGCTAAGACCCCTTTACTCTGTTTTAGTTATATAAAGGAGCTTTAAAGTAGCTGTAAATATAAATTGAACCAGGATGATGTAAAGTGGCCTTAAGGTAAATAAGCATCAGGCCCATGGTGTTCTTTCTCCCTCTCCTCAATTTGTTTAATGCCTTGGTGCAGAGGACTGCATTTGTTTTCGAGGAAGAGGTAGCCTTGCAACAGAATGACCTTTCTCTTGCTTCTAATCCTGCTGTTGGACCCATGCAGAGCCTCATTAAAGTCAACAGCAGTCCTTTGGCCTGTCCAGAGTTTATTATAGGATTAGGATCTAGGTTACCTTTTGCTCGAACTAGTATTTTACAGTCTTCTTGGTCTTGTGCCACATAGAAGTCTAAAGGGATATTCCTAGACTGCAGCCTACTACACTCTGTGTGTGTCTTTAGCTGCCCAGGTCCTCGTGGTGGCGTTTGTGCCCTAACAACATTGTTGCCTGAGGTGGCTCTTAAATATTAAAATGAAAGATTGATCCTCTCCCCATCAAGATCTTGATGTTTTTGAGGAGCGGTGCCTGAAAGACATATAATTCTGTATGCTCAGAGTTCCTAGCAGGATTTCCTTTCAGACAAGTCTAAAGCAGAAGAGTGTTGTATCTGGTATTTTTTTGCAGCAGAGGTTCAGGGTATTTTTCACTGAAATTGTCCTTTCTCCTCTGGGCTGTAAGGAGCCAGACTGTGATAACTGTGTTCTGAGGCAGCCTCAAGAAGTAACAAATCAAGCAGAGGGGTATAGACAACTTTTTTGTCTTGACCTGCAATGAGATTAGAAGCAGTGGCTGGCATCAGCAGGAGGAAAGAAAAAAAGCACTGACTCGAAGGCCTTATGTAAAGCCACATTGTGCTATTTTTAACTGAACTCCCATTGATATCAATATCATAAATAGTTTATAGTAATCAAATGCATGGGAATAATACCAGGCCACTCTTTGAAACACGAAGCGTTTGTTTGTTTGTTTGTTTGTTTGTTTGTTTGTTTGTTTGTTTGTTTTCTCGCAGAAACTAAATACTGGGTGGGAAGTGGGCGAGGGGGTGAGTAATTGTTTTGGATTGAACAAAACGTTGTGTTAGGCCGGAAATGAAACTTTCATTTTGATTTTGGGCATTTGTAACCACTTTTTAAATTAAAAGCAAAGGACATTTGAAAACACCATTCCCAAAGCTGAGGAGATGACTGTGGGGATGCTCTCTTGTGGTTAGGGCACTCACGTGGCTGGAGGGAAAACAAGTTTCAAATCCTCACTTTTCCTGATTCAGAAAAGGGAGGTGAACTTGGTTCTCCCGCACCACAAGCAAGTGCTCTAACCACAGTGCTGTGGGGTATTCTGGGGTAGGTACTTTCCGTCTGTCTTAGTGAAAAACCTTCAACTTGTATAAATAACTAGTCATTGATGACAAGACTGGAACCCTTCTCAGATGATTGTCCTAATTACCAGGCTGGAGTCATTCTCATGCTGTCGCTGGCCCAATGCATGTTTAAGCTTTATACAAAGTGGAACAGCATCAACAGAAGAGATTGAGAGAGTCCCAACCCTGCAAATCATAACCTTAGTGGTTAGGACACCTATGTACAAAGCAGGAGAGCCAAGCGTAGGGCCCTGTTCTGAATCAAACAGAGTGGGGACCCTGGTTTCCTACAGCCGTTGCAAGCTAAGTAACTTTCTAATAATGTACTTTTGGATATGAAACTTTATTTTTTTTTAATAAGGAAAAGCAAATTGTTTTATATGCAACTACACTGCTACCCCAATATAACGCTGTCCTGCGGAGTCAAAAAATCTTACCTCATTAGAGATGAAATTGCGTTATGTCGAACTTGCTTTGATCCGCTGGAGTGCGCAGCCCAGCCTTCCCAGAGCACTGCTTTACTGCGTTATATCCGAATTCATGTTATATCGGGTCGCGTTATATCGGGGTAGAGTTGTATATACCCACCCCCAGACATTAGCAGCAGAGTTTAAATCCTGCACTGCAATACTGCTTGCAGAGCTAATCACTTTGCTGGCAGCAGGAGGATTGAAATGGGTTACTGGAGTCATGTGTTGGGTCAAGAGGAAGAAAGGTTGTCAGGGGAAGCCATCCTTGTTTGTTCTCTTCTCTCCTCACACAGACTACATGTTCCCAGGTTTCTGTGTACTGCTTTGGCTGTAGTATGGACCTGATCTGAGACTACTGTGCTCCTGTTCAATTATTATTATGACATGCTGACAATGCAAGAGACAGAAGGAAAATGGCAATTTAAGAAAAGTTTATATCTCAGCCTAACCTGAACAAAGATTCATAAGACAAAGAAAAGGTACCTCTCTGGCCTTAGGGCTTTCTCCATGCAGAATTTCTTCCTGCAGAATTTGCACTGCTGCAAACAATGTGGGTACTTGAGGTTCTCTAAAAAGACACAAGAATCATTTGTAATGGTAAGTGTTAAGCAACCTAAATAAAGATTTGCTACCAGCTCTCCCCATATTAAAAAAACAATAATAAGCGTTCACTTTATTCATGTTCAGAATAAATACTCTGAATGGCATCAAACACCTATTATTGTCTCCTCTTTCTTTATGTCTGTTGATAGCGGATGATGCATCTACTCTGCCTGTAGTCCAAGAGAGAGACGTTGACTATACTTCTCTGCTTCATTTGTTACCCCTTAAGACTGCCTAAGAACATAATTATCACAACCTGGCTCCTTATGGCCCAGAGGAGGAAGGACAATTTCAGTGAATAATATACTGAAAGGCTGCTGCCAAAATATACAAAATATGATACACTTTTTTTTTTTATGTTTGCCATCTGAAAGGAAATCCTGCAGGAATCTTTGAACACGAAGAACTACAAGTCTCTCTTACCTCAGCAAATTTTATCTTACAAAATTGTCATCTTAAGATCGTAGGGATAAACTCTTGTTACACATCACTGTATCAAATACACTTGATGTTGATAGAAAACAATAAAAAGCACAGCTATGTATAGTACAGGGAAGTTTTACTATAAAATATGTCTTCCCTCCATATAATCATGAAGCTACACACAATAGAGTGTGTTCTTTTAAGGGAATGGATATATGAATTATTGAAAAGCAATTATATACAGTGACAGGGTCAGGCCAGATGGCTATAGGAGTGTTAGAAGGCAGATATATTAGTCCCAGATTAAGTAGATCTCTTTTCCCTGGGTAAAGTAACAGGGGCAGTTCCAGAACAAGCAGGAGCTTCCTGGAACCAACTAAGGCAGGCAGGCTAATTAGGACTCCTGGAGCCAATTAAGAAGAAACTGCTAGAATCAATTAGGACAGGCTGGCTAATCAGGGCACCTGAGTTAAAAAAGACCTCACTTCAGTTTGTAGTGTGCATAGGAGGAGCTGAGGGCAAGAGGTACTAGGAACTGAGAGTGAGAAGGCATATTGCTGGAAGACTGAGGAGTACTAACATTATCAGACACCAAGAGGAAGGTCCTGTGGTGAGGATGAAGAAAGTGTTGTGAGGAGGCCATGGGGAAGTAGCTCAGGGAGATGTAGCTATTGCACAGCTGTACCAGGAGGCACTCTAAACAGCTGCAGTGCACAGGGCCCTGGGATGGAACCCAGAGTAGAGGGCGGGCCCGGAACCTCCCGCTGCTGATCAGACACAGGAGGAATTAACCTGGACTGTGGCTTCTGCCAGAGGAGAAGATCTGTGGGCTGTTTCCTGACCCACATGGTGAATCTCTGGGGTGAGAAAATCTGCCACTAAGTGCAGGACCCACCAAGGTAGAGGAGGAACTCTTGTCATATATATGAATTTTTAAATCTCTTGGTTTGTTCCTCTTAAGTTGCTGACTTCTGCTCAATTGAATGAGTCATTCCTTTAACTCAATATTGCCTGACTTCTGTGTGGTGCATTGAGCTTATACGTGAGTGGTTTCCCAGATATGGTGTTTGGGATCATTGTGAAATCAAGACCTAAAGTATGCTGTATATCCAAGGCAAACTGAACTCCTCTGATCCTAAAGCTAAAAGAAAAGTTTTCATGACATACTCAAAGACATAAATTAAGTTTCTCTTTATGTCTGTGCTGCAACTGGGAGGTGTGATTTCTACACATGCAGACATACTCAAGATCAAAGGTAGTCTGAGGAACAATGGAAGTGAAACCGCTGCAACACTGGTGATGGGCAGGGGCTAGCCCATGCTGCCATGGCTTCATGGCTGATATTGCTCAAGCTAGCTTTGATCTAGCTAGGTCACAACTAGCTACGTGTGCTGAAGTCATACCTCTCGATTGCAGTGTAGACATATCCCTTGTGGAAGAAAATGATGGTTGTAGCATATATCGCTATGCGACTATTATAACTCTGTCTTTTTCCCTGAATCTTACTGTACCTTTACATTTTTAAGGCCTGAAGGGTAGATACCATTGGTGAGTCAAAGTTAGTTAGAACAACATATTTTAGAGATGGTTCATATTTCAGAGCTCTCTCTGATAGAGGTTTTACTTTTGTTCTTTCTTGTTTTGTCAATTTTGTTTGATCTGAAGTAAATCGTTCCAAATTAAGGTTGGCATTGTTTCTTTATGGAAAATACATGAAAGTGGTGTTACTCAGATTTCTACATACTTCAATCTTTATGATTTTTACCAATGCAGCTAAACTATTAATTCTGTGGTTTAGCTCTGGACTATATCATTTTGAAGTAGACTGTAACCTTGCAATTTGCACTGAGTTAGGATCATGGTGTAGTTGTTGTGCCACAGGAATACAACAGACTAGAGAATAAATCAATATCTCCCTACTTCGTACTTGCTCTGGTGAGTAAGTTACAGAGTTGCTATCTTTAGCCATTTTATTTTAAGTCAGAAAACATATACTATTTTTCTTAAATCTCCAGGTTCTGGAGTCAGGTGATTATGTGAATCTCAGCTTTCATTTAAAACAAAATTAAGTTTTCTAGCCCTCTGGGTTGAAAATGTGATACCTAAAAGCTCAAAAACCAGAAGGCAGGTAAAAATAACCCCTGATTTTTGGGGGCCTGAATCATGAATGCTTGGGCTTGGCCATAATGAAAAGGAATGAAGTAAAGTCAGGGAGTTGCTTACTTTTCCTTTATACCCAAACAGACTAATCTAGCCATCTAACAAACAGCGGTGTTTGACAGAATGAACCATCCCATGAGTGGGAAAAACTATTCTTAAGCTGTGGAAGTGAACCTCTGGAAATTAGACCTAAGGTGTGGCCCAGCTGTCTCTAACCATCAATCCTCTCAGTCTGCTGGGGGTAGGAAGGGTCTAGTCCCTATATAACTCAGACCTAGGTCCACACATTGGGGAGGGGTATGGTCAGTGGGAGAGGGGTGTTCTAAAGACAGAACCAGCTCCCTGTCTAAGAAAAAACACCACTTTGGAAAAGAGAGTCCTGAATTTGGGAGAGTTTAAGCACAGACTGAGACTTGTCTATCTCTAAACTCTTGAAACACACCAAGCTGGGAGAATTTCCGGGAAATGGGAATAAAAGTAAATAGGTGTCGATAACAGTAAAATAAATACTGAGGCGTGTTTTTAATGTACTGCTACATTCTCTGGACAAAATCAGGAAGGCTTATGCAAAGAATGATTTACCTTTGACAATTAGAGACAACAAGAAGGAGTTCTTCAAATATGTCAGGCAAAAAAGAAAGCTCAAGGATGGTGTGGGTCTGCTGCTTAATGAAGATCAGCTGGTAACAGAAGATGATAGGAAGGCAGAGCTGCTCAATGCCTACTTTGCTTCCGTCTTCTCTTACAACAGTATGTGACCGGATGCCTCGTGAAGTTACCACAGACAATAAAGGGGAAGGGATGCAGTTAGGGATAAGTAAAGAGCATGTCAGAGATCTTAGTTAATTTAAATCAGTGAGACCAGATGCTAGTCACCTGAGGGTACTGAAGGAATTAGCTGAAGAAATCTCAGAGCGACTGGCAATAATATTTGCCAACTCATGGATGGCAAGAAAGGTCCTGAAAGGCTGAAAAAGGTCTAACATAGTGCCCATCTTTAAAAAGCAGGGAAAGGATGAGCTGGGGAACTATAAACCGGTCAGACTGACTTTGATATCTGGGAAGCTACTAGATCAATGCATAAAACATTCAATTTGTGAATACCTGGAGGATGAAGGGGTGATCACTAGCAGGCAGCATGGATTTACCTAGAACAAATCACACCAAACTAGCTTGACTTCCTTCTCTGACAGGGTAGCTGGCTTGGTGGATACGGGGAATGGCGGACATAACATACGTGGACTTCAGCAAGGCTTTTGACACAGTCCCACATGACATTCTGATAAGTAAGCAGGAGGAATTTGGGCTCTACAGAACTACCGTTAAGTGGATACATAATTTGTTAAGCAACTGCAAACAAAGAAAAACTGATAATGTTATCATGTAATATTGGAGGGTTGTTTCAAGTGGGGTTCCACAGGGATCTTTTCTGAGTCCGGTGTTGTTTAATGTCTTTATTAATGACCTGGATGTAGGAATAGAGAGCAAACTGATCAAATTTGCAGGGGCAGAGGGTTGCCAATACTTTGGAGGATAGAGCTAAAATTCGGAGGCATCTTGATAATTTGGAGAACTGAGCTATAGACAACAAAATGAAATTCAATAAAGTAAGGTGCTACACTTAGGGAAGAAAAAACAAATCCACAAATACAGAATGCGGAGAAACTGGCTTGGTAGCAGCACTGCTGAGAAGGATTTGGGAATTGTGGTGGATCACAATGTCAGCATGAGACAGCAGTGCAACGCTGTTGCTAAAAAAGCAACTGCAATTTTAGGTTGCATGAACAGAGGCATAACATGCAAGTCACAGCAGGTGATAGTACCACTCTATTCAGCACTAGTTAGCATTAGCTGAGTACTGTGTCCAATTTTGGGCACTAGTATATAGAAAGGATGTAGAGAAACCTGAAAGGATCTGGGGGTGAGTGACAAAGATGATCAAAGGGATAGAATGCAAGTCATGTGAGCAAAGGATCTAGGAACTGGTATGTTTAATTTGGAAGAGAGGAGATTAAGGGAAGACATGATAGTGGTCTTCAAATACTTGAAGGTCTGCCATTAAAAAAAGATGGAGAAAAGCTGTTCTCTCTTGCCACAGAGGCAGGACAAGAGGCAATGGGTTCAAACTACCTTATAGCAAATTTAGATTGAATCTCAGGAAAATCTTCCTAACTGTAAGAACAGTAGGGCAATGGAATGGACTGCCTAAGGAGGTTGTGGAAGCTCCTTCATTGGAGGTTTTCAAAAGGAGGCTGGATCCATCTCTCTTGGATGGTTTAGATCCAATAAATCCTGTATCTTGGAGGGGGGTAGACTAGATGACCCTAGCAGTCCCTTGTAACCCTGTGGTTCTATGATTGTACAAAAAGGGGACACTTTTAAGATACATTTCCCCTTTGGATGGATAACATTTTAATTGCTTATTTCAGACACTTCCCGGTGAAACTCCAGTCTATTCTAAGTGACAAACCAATGAGGTCTAATTCCAGGCTACGACAGAAATTCACCAAACCCCAGAAATGACAGCAGTAGTTAAACCACTGTGTATTGATATTGTGAATAAATGGAACCAAAAAGAATTCAGTTACTTCCAAGAACAAGTAATGCCACCTAAAAATTTCACTGTTCTAAGCTGCTCTTATCTATCTTGGGTAGTATTGAAGCAATCAAAATGAATGATAGGAAAGTAGAATTCTTGAGAAACAGTGTCTTCCACTGCCATTCTTCAAGGAGCAGGTGAAATGAATTGATAAACAGATCTCAGCATTCATATGCAACATAAATAAACTGAGAATAAAATATAAATCACAACACTACTTGAGGAGGAAAAATGAAAGGCTAGCTGTGCTAAATGTATGGTTCTATGGTGCTCCTAGCAACCAAGTTAAAAATGATGTTGGATTGGGTCAAAGAGGACATCAAGGGCTAGTGCCTAATGCTATTGCTCTTATAGAATAGTACCTCACTCCTTGAATATATCTAGGGATCTCAACAGGGCAGCTTGCAAAGTAAAGAGCTGAGCCTGCAAAGCTTTAAACTTTTGTGTATCTTTGAGCATGTAAATGCTCTTGACTGTCTGTCTGATCCTAGACATGGGATTAGGGGACTGCTTTCATCTGCCCCATCTGGCTGTGATCCCCTAGGTTCTAGTGGCCCTGGCCACTCTCTTTTCCTGCCCTCAATGCACCTCTGCTGTCTCGTGGCTGGAGGCTCTAAGAAGACAGGCAGTGGAAGCAGAAGACCTGACGCTACAACTGCTAAAAATCCCATTCCTCCGGGGGTATTCCCTGCAGGGGACTGGCAGAGGTGTCAACCCTCTTTGTGTTCAGAGAATCACAATTTGGTCCCTGATTTCTTCCTTGCTACTGGAGGAATATAAGTTACATCAGGTAAAGGTGCTGGTATAGCTTTCTCCCAAGCTGTGTGAGCTCAGCTCTGTTGACTCAGGGAGTAAGAGCCCTGCAGAACCTGTTGAACTGTGGCCTATGTATGGGCAGTCTTTCCAGGACAGTAAAGGGGCACATTACATCTCTGCATTCTCCTGTGTAGGTGTAACCACAGGTCATGATTTGATCTACATAGACTAGATCCTGATGTAGCAGCATTCAGTGCTTTCAAACACTCTGTCAAAGCAAAGCGCTTACTGCTTACAAGTACCTTAGGTATGTCTATGGTCAGGATGTTATCTGAAGGTAAAGCCCCTGTGCATGGGGGTAAAATTCACCCATGTGCTCTGTAGTGCACCTTTCTGAGGGATCATTTCATGTTATATAAAGAATTCCTTTCCTCTTCTATTTTGACTTCAGGAGTTTCCAAAGAACTTTGTGTGCAGCATTAGAAGGTTGCTATCTAGTGACCTAATGCAGCACTCCAGCTGAACTGCTGAGATTTTCTTTCATTTCTTCATGTTACCTTCAAGTACTGTGGGTCTGATTCTCCACCTTGCATAGCAGTATATGGGTGTGTAAAGTAAGTGTACAAAACTATCAGAATAGGAGTGTTTCACCCTCAATGTTCAGAGCTGTAAATCAGTACACAACATGCAAGACAGTAGAGAAACAGACCCCATGTCTTTACTCAAGAGGATTTCATCTGATGATGAATAATTTATGTGCTGCATTTCAATTATGCAGTTTATTTTCCCAATACATAATGCAATCATGTGTGCAATATACTTTCTTGGATCTGAATAAATTATTTCAAATGAGATACTAAAATACATGATTAATTGCATTCTAATGTTCAAATCAGATTCTGTTTTGGGAATGGTCAAAAAAATAGCTTCATTACAAGATTAGAAACCCTTTAAAACTAAGTAACCATGGGCTTCCTTAGCTGTACACGCCAATACTAATCTAGTTAAGGGTGTATCATTAGTAAATCCTATCTTCAGGGGGTTATAATTTGGTTGTAAAAGTTTGCTTAGTTCTGTAGCATGCACATAAACCTCAGTATAGAAGCATACTCTAGATTTTTTTAGAAAAGTTCCAAATCTAATTTGCCCATGGCTTTGACCCATTGTGCCTGCAGTTTTCAGGCCACAATTTGCAAATGTAATGTGCAATTATTTGCACCTATAACTTGTGCTCTTTTTCTCAGCTCAATTGCTATCATTTTGACATCTGTGCCCATATACCTGCTTGCTAGAGGTTTGCTCCTGTGCAGTCTGGTAGGTTGTCAAAAAATGACTCAAAGTTTTGGGGCCAGATTCTGATATTCTAGGTTAGTAGCACCTTACTGCAAGGCTAGTTCTAATGTCTTGTTGACTCCAGTAGGATTGCTCATCGAGTAGGTTACTATGTAGACTGTGAGAATGTATCCCTTTGTTTTTTTCCCTTTATTATTTTTAAGGTAATCACAGAGCATCAACCAAAAGATCAGTCATGTTGTTTTGGTAAATTAAGAAAAAACTAATACTCAACACTAAATAATGAAAGAACTTGTGCCTTGTATTCACAGTGATTATTTTATTTTTTTTACAGGGCGTCTACTGATATACTGGGCTCTAGCTTTAATACTAATAGAAATTTTGTGGCTCAGTCTATTTTCACCTCTGAAAATTTAGGCTACTATATAGACTCATATTTATTATGGATCCCCAATATGCAAAGATGCATTACTGCTTGTTCTCAGTCAGTGAACTGTGAAATGCACTGAGCTTTCCTTGGATTTTTAAAGGTTTGGATTTCTTCTTGTTTCCACCAAACACATACGGTCACACACAATATTTCTTATAGGCACAGATTTTAATGTTAAAAGGTGTCAGTATGATCACCGAGTCTGACCTCCTGCATTACACATGCCATTCGGCTTAACCTAGTGATACCTTCCTTGAGCCCAATGATTTGTAGTTGAACTAGAGCATAGATTTCAGAAAGGCATCCAGCCTTGATGAAGAATCCACCATGTCCCTTGGTAAAATGAATACAGATAGAACGTATATAGAAGCCAGACTCGTAACAAAAGGTTATAGACAATAAAAATAGAATAAGATGCTGTGTAGATGGAGACAGGCAAATTTGGCTTAGAAAGATGTTTAGGCTCCTGAAGTGTTGCCTATACTGTAAAATAAATATTGTAAAGCTCATTAGTACTCTGAGAGAGTCCTTGTGCAAGCATTGCTTGCTCTGCATTACAGTCACATTCCTTATGGATCGCAGGTCAGTCTCTGATTGGTGTCTAGTTATCTCTTATTGAGATGGATTGCTGTCAGGACCTTCTAGAACTGAGGCTTGTCAGCTTGGCAAAAGGTGAACCCTGAATATAATGTGCCACTTCTTGAGAGTTAACATTAGAACCAGATTCACACTGGAATGTGTTGATTCTAAAGCAGAAAATTCTCTGGGATAGCCTCACTTGAAAAGCTAGCATCAGACCTGACATTGGGGCAAATTTGATGAATTAAGAAGATATTTTGTTTGAGGGATGGGATTTAGGTACAAATCTCACTCCAAACCATCTTTTTTTTTTTTTCCTTTATAAGATTTAGGATAGTTTGGATACTTAATGGTATCCTTTAATTCCATGATCCAGTGCTGATCTAATCTGAAGACCAGATCCTTAGCTGGTGTAAATCAGCATGGATCCACTGAGTCTATTGAAATCAATGATACTACCCAGTGACTGTGGTGTCTGAGCCCCTTACAGGTTACAGCCTGGTGGCTAAACAGGTTGAAATATTGCTGTGAGACATGCCATTCTCGCAATCCAGCACTCCCTGGAGGTCTGGCCAACTTGTGCTCAGTGTGTGGGGGTGCGGGAGACAAGTGGTTTACAGTCCCTAGCATTTTCCTGATTCTGGAGCCAACTGAGGGCTGAGCTGGCCTCCGGTGCAAATTAAACCACCTCACTACAGTTCTAAAAGGCTATTTCAGGGGATTGCTGGGGTGCAAGAATATTCTGGCTGAGCTTCCTCTTCACCAAGAAATCTGTACTCTGTGGCAGTTCTATTCCGCCTAAAGATTCTCCTTTTACAAGTGGGCATACCCAACAGGTTTTAGGGTGCTTTTCCCAGCTAGAGTAGTCCCCAAAATACTACTTTTAATGGAACTAGAAAGAAGCACAGGAAGTATCAGAAATCTCCAGAAGAAATGACCTGGTAACCTACTGTTCTCATTTTTCCAGATTTCCCAGTTTGCCAGATCCATAGAGAAACATTTGAACCCAACCTCACCAAAACTTCCAAGGCTCTTGCATTACTAGTTCTATTTACTTAAATAATTATTGTTGAAGTTGTATTTAAGCACTTGCAGTAAACTATTACAGAATATTTCCCTCGGGTCTTATTGATGGGTGGATTAGAATGGCATGTTGTCCTACCAGATCCATTGGCTTTGGCCTTGCTGTCTCAGTAGTAATATGACAACTATTCCTGAAAATTCAGAGTAACATATTGGCCTTTTTTCAGCTGGCAAAAGAACTAACCATTTTCACAGCAGCTTGTCCTTGGAATGAAACATGGTATCTGTGTTTCATGTTGGCACTTTGTGTGCATCCTTGCTTCCTCCTATACATGTGAGCAAAGCAAATTACTGAAAGAAATTACACAGTTGGGAAAACCTCTTTCTGTCCAACATTATTGTAATATTTTTCATTGCTGTTGAGTGCTTCATTGCAGCAATGGGAGTTTCTTAATTCCTGCATATTCCCAGCCACACTTGTGTGCCATTTTCTCGCAGTGTGCCATTTTTTTACTAAGGCAGGCTGTGTTTTGATAATCTTAGGGCTACAAACAGTGAGCTGATTATGGTGCCCGTGTGAGCTAGTGAACAGATTCTATTCCCAGCTATGCCACTAGCCTTCTGGGTGACCTTGGGCAAATCTTGGCACCTCAGTCTCCCATCTGTAAAATGGGGATAATGATACTGACTTCCTTTGTAAAGAGCTTTGAAATCTGTAGATGAAATGAGCTAGGTGGTCTTCTTACTTTCCTGCCATAGGCTAACCAAAGCCAATGGACGTACAGCGGAAATAAATCTGGACCAGTATCAGAGGGGTAGCCGTGTTAGTCTGGATCTGTAAAAGCAGCAGAGAATCCTGTGGCACCTTATAGACTAACAGACGTTTTGGAGCGTGAGCTTTCGTGGGTGAATACCCACTTCGTCAACGCAGTTATGGAAATTTCCGGGGCAGTTATATATGCTAGCAAGCAAGCTAGAGATAACGAGGCTAGTTCAGTCAGGAGGTGAGGCCTGTTCTAGCAGTAAGGAGTGTGAAAAACCAAGGAGGAGAAAGTTCTGTAATTGGCAAGCCATTCACAGTCTTTGTTGAGTCCAGAGCTGATAGTGTCAAATTTGCAAATGAACTCGAAGCTCAGCAGTTTCTCTTTGAAGTCTGTCCTGAAGGTTTTTGCTGCAGGATACCACCTTAAGGTCTGCTATAGTGTGGCCAGGGATGTTGAAGTGCTCTCGTACAGGTTTTTGTATATTGCTCATTCCTGATATCTATTTGTGTCCATTTATCCTTTCCGTAGTGACTGTCCAGTTTGGCCGATTTACATAGCAGAGGGCATTGCTGGCTATGATGTGGCGTATATTACATTGTGGACGTGCAGGTGAATGAACCATGATGGTATGGCTGATCTGGTTAGGTCCTATGATGGTGTCGCTGTGTAGATATGGGGCAGGATTGGCATCGAGGTTTGTTGCATGGATTGGTTCTGAGCTAGAATTACTTATGGTACGGTGTGCAGTTGCTGGTGAGAATACGTTTCAGGTTGGCAGGTTGTCTGTGGGCAAGGATTGGCCTGCCACCCAAGACCTGTGAAAGTGTGGGATCATTGTCCAGGATGGGTTGTAGATCCCTGATGATGCGTTGGACCAGTCTTTCATGGTTGTGTTTTTTTTAACAGTATCAGACATTTGCGTCTGATCAGTGGGAAGACAAAGCACTACAGCTACACCTCTGCCTTTCCCTTCATTTGACCCTATCACCCTTTCTTCACTATTTTTCATTCTTCACTATTTTTCATTCTCTGTTCTTTTTTCTTATGTTCCTGAATTTTAGAGCAACAAAGACCCTTGCAAGTGTTCAACTTGCAGCTAACAAAACCTTCTGAAGCAGCCTTCTGTGGAAAGCAATGAAAAGATTTCTCCATTTTACTTTAAAAGCATTTCTGTAATAGGAGTCCCATACTATAAAATAAACTTGTAAATCTATGCCCATTGAAACTAACAACTCGAATATTTCTATCCACTTCGTTTAATTCCAGAGACTTCAAATTAACTTTATTTTTGCACATTTAGATCAGATTTAACATTGAAAAATCAGTTCCCTCTCCTTACTTAAAATTAAATATCAACTCTCATTGTCACAATAAAATGTCTTGATGAATCACAGCACAACTGTGAGTAATTTACTGTTGTCCTGTGCTGCTTACATTGTATTTTTCTCCCAGAATCTTGCTCCTGCTGACACTAATGCAGAACAATTGGTTCCTTTTTTTAAAGCACTTTGATATGCTTTGTTCCGTTGTAGTATTTAATTTCAGTGACAGTAGTTCAGAAGTTTTTCATAGCTCAAAATAACTAATATAAAAATAAAACCAGATCATTGTGGTTGGAGAAAAAAATAAATGTAATTAACATTTTCTGTAACTTCCATAAATAGATTTGTGGTTTGAATCTATGATTTTATATTCTAAATTTGAGAGGGTTACGTAAGGGAGTATTTAGGTCTTTTGTGTGCATTAATTATACAACACTTTTATGATTATCACGGGAGATATTCAAAACTATCTCTACAGTTCTTTGCGCAGTTTCTTCTTGATATGACAAGAAGATGAGGTGCATACATGTGAAATGTTTTTGACTGAAACTTTTTTAGCAAGATATGCAAGTTCAGCCACAGCTAGACATTTCACCAGTTTCTGACTATTTCAACAAATTGCTTTGGAGAAAAAACAAGCAAACAAAACCTAAAATAATCCTAGAACCAAAACAAAGTTGTTTTGCAGTCTCCTTTAATATTTGTCCTAAATCCTTTTTTTTAAAAAAAAAAAACCCTAATAAAAATGAATGAGGTCAAACAAAATGTTTCAATCCAAAACATTTTTTACCTTCACTTTCTGAAAAAGTAAATTAAAAAATCAATCATTTTTGTTTAATCCAAATCAATGTATCTTTTCCCCTTTCTCATTTCTGGTGTGGGGAGGGGGAGGGGAAATGGCCAGCAAACCATAACATCTCTTATTCCCCCAGCTCTATACATATTCTTCTTTTACTGCTGAGTCCACGGCTGGCTGTGAAGACCAGATCCTCGTTTGATAATAGGCATGGCACCATTGCAGTTGATTCATACTAGCTGAGGATTTGGACCTATGTTACCTATCCATCAGGGATGGGCATGGAAAATTTCAATGCCACCTCATCCCCATCTATCCTATCCAGGGTATTGTACAAGTGGTTGGAACAATAATACTCAGTTCATTAATCAATAAAGAATGAGGAATTAATTTCAAAGAATAAATATTATTTTCCCCCTCTGAGCCATGTTTGGGTAGAGGGGGTGGAATTGAAGCATCCACGAGCTATTCCATCTGTGCAGAGGAGATGGAAGCAGAATGAACCGGGGTGTGCTGAGGGAGCATGCTCAGTAGTACCCCTTACCGCTGTTGCAGAAAGGCACTGGCCAAAAACATTGTCCTGTCTGAGGCTGCTGAGTCCTGCTGATAGAACTGTCAGCCTTCTACCTAATTCCTGCATGGTGGGAACAGGGGAACCTGCCATGGCCCCCAATGTCTCTCCTTTCCAAACTCAGTTGTGTAATGAAAGCCAGTTTCTTATTCCTGCAACCTGTTGTAAAGATCCTGGAGAATCTAACCAAGATGAACTCTCCAGGGATCTACAGAAATGCAATAGTGTTCTATGGAAATGAAGTTTAAAAAAACCCTCTAGAATTTAACCATGCTATAAATTTCCATAGTAAGGATAAGGTTTTCTATTAAATTCTATAAAATGGTCCAGAATGCCTATTAAAAAAAATGTAATCCTCTAACTTTATTAGGACTTTCCCAGAAGATCTGATATTAAGTTAAGACTAATGGCTTGAACACATCTGTCAGCTGTAGCAACCATTTTGATGGAATGATTAATACCAGAAGGCATATTAATTAATTATTGTAATATTGAGTGAAGACAATAGACAGCTGGACATGCAGTCGGGGCTGTAGGCAATGAAAACTGATCATGCTCAGATAATTAAGGATTTTCTCAAGTCAGGCGTGAGAGTCTGGAATTATGTTTTTCTGATTCTGTAGAGAATCCTATTTAACTCCTCCAACAAAAATTGATAGAAGGGAACAGTGCAGCACCTGTGAATAATTTTACTGTACATGATGCTGGCTATGTCTCTTGTTTAGAGATTGGGATTACAAACCACATTCCTGGTCCTGCTCCTTCTCCCATTTGGGCATCTCCAAGCGGGATGGAAATCTGA
Organism: Chelonoidis abingdonii; assembly: GCF_003597395.2. Taxonomy (NCBI): domain Eukaryota; kingdom Metazoa; phylum Chordata; order Testudines; family Testudinidae; genus Chelonoidis; species Chelonoidis abingdonii. The sequence continues at coordinate 97,451,352 of NC_133776.1, read as the reverse complement.
TACAAGTAGGCACAAGCTGGAGAATCCTCTGAAGTAGGAAAACCTCTGGATATGTCAAGCTGGCAGAAAGGTAGGAGGGGTAGAATGCATTGCACTTCAGTGATGCTTGGCTGACTGGGCCTTAGGCAGATGCACTCTGGTTGCAGTTCACATCAAAAGTAGCAAAGGAGCCAGGAGTCTCTAATTTGGCACCTTTCCTATGCTCCACCCTCATCCCCCTTTAATTTCTCCCTTTCTTCCCCTATTAATTTTATTACAATAGTGCATAGGAGCCCTAGTCATGGACCATGACCCCATTGCGCTAGGTGCTGTACAAAAAGTCCCTGACTAAAGGAATTTATAACATATCCTCTCAGGCTGTTCTCTGCCAAGTAGCCATATGTGTCAGGCAGAGCTAGAAGGACTGTTGATTGTGTATTCATGGAGAGAGGCAAGCTGGCTATTCACAGGGGAGCAATACTCCAATACCACGGGCAGGCCTAGAGGAATGAAAGGAAATGGGCAGGTTCGAAAGGGAGAAAAAGGGTGAGAGGGATGAGGGAGAGACTGTGAAACAGGAGAAACAAAACCCAACTCTCCCTTAAGCCTCTGTCAGGAACTTCCCTTAGGAGCTAGGAATCCCTTGGGAAAACCTATGATGGGGATAAAAGTAAGTAATTAATTAATATCTATAGTAAATAGTATTCTAGAGAAATAACTCTAAACACCTAACAAATGTATCAGAGCATTGTGTGCGCTATAGAATTCCATAGATTGGTTTTAAAATTCAGTAGGATCTCTATTCCCTATGCATTTCTATAGGGCTATTCCATGAGGATTGGCAGCTCTGCTTTCATTTGGTCTTTTTTGCCCAGCAGCTGAACTATCAGGAAGATGAGCCAAGCTTTGGTTGATGTTGCCCAGCCTACAGTGCCAGTGACTCTGAGAGCAGAGGTTTGTTTTCTCGCCTGTGATTTTTTTTTTTTTGCCATTGTTTTCGTTATGTGTGAATCTAAGCTGAGCTGTGTTCCAGTCTTAACGATCTTTGTCAGTGAGTTGGGGAATATGAGACTTTCTGGAAGTCGAGAGTTGACATGGGGGCGGGAAACGTTCGCAATTGAAAGGATGGTGGATCCTCATGTACTGAGGTAGGGCCCTTCATCTTAACTTCAGGCACCCAGCTTCCCAAACAACCAGTCATGGCCAGGGCATGGATAGCCAGGCTCACTGTGTGGAGCCAGAGTCAGATGCCAGGAAAGGGAGCAGGGCTGGCGTGGACTGGAGCAGAACAGGAACAAGGCAGAAGCAAGGTCTGTTCTAGCAGCTGGCTGGGGATCTGATTAGTTGCATGGACAACTTCCTGGTGTCCCCTTCAGGCCTATCAGGAGGTGGCACATCCTGTGGTGCTTGGGCTGAAAAGGCTCTCAGTCTGTCTAAGGTGCTTTGCCAGAGCCACTGGGTCATGGCATGGATGCCACAGTTGCTCAGAGACTAGCAGCCCCAGTTTCTAGACCCACAGATATTCACACAAACACTTCCCAACACATCTCCCATGGTATCATTCTTGTGGTCCAGTCTAGTACATATGAATAGCTCAAGTAGGGGAAAGGAAATCTCATAATACAGCAGTACTGGGGGGAACAGTGTGAGTTTATACACCTGGAGTTGAGGAACTTACTCTGCATTTCACAATTCCCAAGCTGGCAGGGCAAGCCAGTGTATCTGCTCCAGAGCCTCAGAGCTCTAACCTGGGAGAAAGCAATGGGACCTTCCATATCTTTCAAAAGACATAGCCAAACCATTCTCCCCACAGCATTATCTCAGGGGAACAGTCCAATGCCTTATCCTCTCTGCAACCAGATGTGTTCCTCAGGGACTGTGGGTTCTATTGGTAATGGGAGCCAGCACCCAATCCCTAGTGGCTGTTTTCTTTGTGGGTGCACTGGGGAAAGGCCTCTTTGCAACCAGTGCCCTTTTAGTGCATCATCTCAGGACCAGACATCATTTGGTCTCTGCTTTCCAATTCATTGAATGAATTCATTCATATTCATTTAACAGCTCCACTCCTTGGTACATACATCACAACCTATCCCTCACCTGAGACAGGTGGGATCATAAGAATTTTGAAGCTGTGGTGGAAAAGATCAGTCATTGATGCAAATCACATGTTTTGAAAGAATCCCTAATAACTGTAAGATGTGAAATGAAGGTTATCAGGAAAGTTTGCACAATGCCAATTGTTCCTTGTGTGAAGTTTCCCCAGGGGCAGCAGGATCCAATAACCTAATGGTTAGTGAATCCTTCACCCCCAAACACTAGAAGGCTGGGGGAGGTTTTATATATATATCCACATCCCTTATTCTGGACTCCAAAGGAAGTCATTGTCAGAGCCAGGGTTAGAACTCAGGAGTTTCCTAACTTCCTGTCCCAGGCTTACTTCATTAACTGCAGCATCATGTAAAAACACTGGGCTTTGGTAAGGAACCTTGGGTTTCTTACTGGTTTGATGCTTCACCAGAGTTAGAAACAGGGAAATGTAGGGATTGTAAAGTCAGTTGTGTGTCAGGGTCAAGGAGAAGAGAGATCTATTTGGTTAGAAGGAATGAGGGAGTAGGGTAAGATTGAGAGAAGTAAAGGATAAGTGGGCATTTTAAATGAATAAGGGTAAATTTAGATTAACCCCAGATATGATTATGAGGCTTATCGATATAGATCCTGAAAATCATGTGACACATCAATCACTAACTGGAAATCATATTAGATTTTGTGATTTTCTCTTTTCTGCTTTCTTCCAAATTAGCTTTTTCAAAGCTCCTGGCTTCAAATGCTGCTGAGTGAAGAAGCATTAAAAGCATTATCTTCCATAATCAGTTAGACTGTCTGCCCCGGTAATAGAACTTCATGGTGAGTGGATTAGATTGATCTCAAGGCAACGCCCTTGTGACCAGTGTCCTGTGAAAGGCTCAATGGAAAATTTAAAGACAGAAGCTGAGAGAACAAAGTGGAATGACGTAAGGCACAGAAGCGTGTTTGCAAGACAAACATAAGAAGAGAATGAAGTAGAGATGGTTTAAGAACCAAAAGTAGAAGTTAAGAAATGGGTAGACAGGTTACTTTTCCCAAGGATAATACCACATGTAGCTTATTCACTGCTTTTCAGTTATAGGCTGCTTAATATTTGAGTGTTTTCTTTTTTAAAAAACAGTTCCTTGACTTTCCTGTGGCACTCCTTGGCTGTTTTAAATTCTGGCTGAATATGCATTTACCAAGAAAGAGAGAGGTGGAAAAATTAGGGCAATTCTAAGTGAAATCTATTCTACGGTATTGTACTGTATCTTCCCATAACATTTGTCACTCCCCCTATCATGTAGAATATAGGTCGGCAGCAGTGCTGGTGGTCTTCATGGAGTCTCTGATTCTTCTCCCTTTCTGGGTTATAGAAAGCTGTGTTTAGGGTATAGCAGGATGGTGGTTGCTGGTGGGAGTGCCATTTTAGTTCTGATTGAAAAGCTATGTGAAATAGGAAGGCTTTGTTGCATTTCCTCTGAATAACTTCCATAGACTAAATATTTAACTTAAACAAAAAGGATAGAAAGTCTTCTCTACCAAGTTTCCATTTAACACAGTACACCTCAGTGTGGGGAAGTGATGCTCAACTGCCTATTGATAGTCTTAATCAAGCCAGGATGGTCCAGTCATGGACCATTTTAAAACAACTCCCCAAAAATTTCTTCCTCTATCGGGCCATCTGTGATCCTTCTGGAGCATAGGTACTGCATCCATGTCTACATTTCTCAGTCATTATAAACTAGAAGGGTACCTTGCTTTAGAAGATACTGAGAAACACTTTAGTTTTAAAATCTCATCTCTATACTGAAATTTTGCATGCCTGGTAAATAGTGTTAGATGCTTTGAAACCCACAGCAAATAGAGAAGAGGATTTGCTGTATTACCTGAAGAAATGCACTGTTTATTAAAGATTAGAATCTGGCCCTGTTTGTTGTATCTCTTGGTTTGATATTTTTCCCCACAAATTGAAAAATGCTACTTATCTGCAAAACAAAGTATAGGAACACTAAACAAAAATAAGTAAGTAAACAAAAAAACTAGAAAGCTGCAATCTTTATTGATGATTGCATTATAAGAAACTGAATGAAATAGAATCTCCTCCCTTTGTCCTAAGAAGTTTATAACTTAATCTACCATAGCATGATGATTTACAGGAAATACCTTTTCAGTTTACTGAACATGTCACTTCTCCTAATGTACTTTGGATTGTTGTTTTGAGATCTTGCTTTCTGATAGGAAAGTCAGATTTTTGGATCAGGTTATGATGAATCTCTTTGGCACAAATATACCTCATACAGAACCAATGAAAAATAAGACGTGATAAAAAGTATTATAAAAATCACATTGAGCTAAAAGGGAAGTGCTAAGCTTGAGTTTCTCTGACTTCCTGAAAATATATACATCAATTATGCCTGCACAGTAATTTAATTTAAAAGAAACTTTAAGCTAAAAACCTGAAAGATGCAAAACAAGATAAATTGTAAATATGATCAAGAAGATTATTTGACTTGAGGCTGCTTCGTTAATACCAGCATGCATGGTTGCACATTTTTTTTCCCCTCATAATAGCTTTGTAGCTTTCACATTATGTTAATCTGATAACAGTGAGGACCAATTTAAAAGGCTCCAAAGTTCTGACTGTGTTCCAGAAATCACATCCTAGTCAACTTAGCAAACAGAATATTAACTTGCAGATAGTTAAGACAGGAATCTGATTTAACAGAATGAATGATCTTGATTGATCAGAACAAAAGAAGTCTGAATCCAAGGATTTTACCTGGTAATGGTGGGTCACTCTCCATTACTCTTTTCAGTGAGCAGTATCTTTTGGGACTAACCATTAAATAAGATGCCCCTCAGCATGAGTAAGAGAACCCGAATAGAGCCCTGTGACAAGGTGAGGTGTGACATGGAATGCAGCATGGCCCATTGGCTAGAACACTGGACTGAGACTCAGACATTCTGGATTCTATTCATGGCTCTGCCACTGGCCTACTGAGTAAGTCACTTCCCCCCCACCCCACCCTTTCTCTCTGTGCCTCAGTTCTCCATTTGCATGATGGGGATGATGATACTTCCCTCCTGTAAGAAGTGCTTTGAGATCAGCTGATGGAAAACACTGTATAAGAGCTAGGCATTATTACGTGAACTCTAAAAGATCACAGTCTTTCAGAAAAGTTGTATTAACTTCCTGTACTTAGGAAAGTGGGAACTTTCAAAGGCCCAAAGGGCAGCCAGGTGCCCAATTTCCACTGAAAATTATATTCTGGGGGCCAGGTTTTGCAAAGGTATTTTAGGCACCTGGTGAGACTGACCTGCTTTGGCACTTTTGACAGTCTCCTAGCTCAGTCAATTGAAATGAATGAGGGGCAGGTACCTAGCCTGCTTTGGTACTTTTGACAATTCCAGTAGGCAGCTATCTGCATCTTGAGGCAACTTGGCTTCATTTGAAAATCTCAGCCGTACATGATTTTGTTTTCCATCTGATGATACCCTTGTTAATGTTAATCCTTCTGCATCTTTCTACCATTCATGTCTTTGGTCACTCCTCTGTGATACCTTTATATGATACTTTATTATCTCTTCTCTTCTCTTTCCTTGTGTTTCAAATGTCCACCCTCTCCATTTAAACTCCTCCTTAAAACCCACACTCAGACTACAGGGAAGATATAATAACTGAAATGATGTTAAATGGGCCTTACATAGGCCAGTTTCTCTATGCATATTTATATTGTCAGATTACATAGATTCTGTAAAAATGCATATAGCACTTGGAATAATGCCATCCATCCTTTGTTCCCCTCCTCCTTCCCCACAGTTAAACTGTGGAATATCCTGTGTTAAAGTTTAAAAATATATAAATGTGTAGAGCTAGCTTGTGGCAAATCCAGGACAAATGGCTACAAAAAGAGGGATAGTAATTAGTCCCAGGGGGTTAAAAGGCCTCTCTGTATCCACAGAGGGGAGATAGCCATGGGGAAATAAGGTTCAGCTAGAAAAGGAGTTATCAGGGAACTAGTTAGGTTCAGCTGGCCCCAACTGCTGAAGACCTTTTTAAACCCTCCCTGGCATGGAAGCAGAGCTGGAGCTGCCAGCAAGTTAGAGGCAGCAAGGTTCTGATCTCTTCCAGCAAGGAAGGCTGCACTCTGTCCCCAGAAGGGGGAGAAAACCAGCACAAGGGACTGACTGAGGGAAGGATCAGCCAGACCTTGTGCTACTTGGAAGGATTTGCCTTTGCCCAAGCCTGTGTCTCCAAGGCTAAAAAGGACTGTGGCTGCTGAGGAGAAGCAGGTACTTTGCCACAGGCTTTATTAACCCCAGGCATGAGAAGTGTGGGGAGTTGCCTTAAACATCTGGCAGTCTGGGGAAGCATTTTGCATCTACTGGTACATACAGGTAGAATGCCTCCCAAGCTTACTAGGAGATTGTACATTGGCTACACCCTTTTAAGAGTGGGGTCCTCCCAGTGCTTGCCCCAAACTACCAGTTGATTCTAGAACATCATGGGGTCATAATGATACATCTGCCACACCCAGACACAACCCTATTGAGTTGTCGAGCACTGCAGATAGCTCTGTGACTCCTTGGTTGGTAGGCTGCACTCAGGAAGCCGAAGTGTCACAGTTCTGGCTTTCCTAAACCTGCTCTCCTTCACCTCACACAACAACACAAGAGCAGCCAGAATTTGGCCCTGAATACAGAAGCAAACATTCAGAATAGGAAGTAAATGAACTAGAGCCTGATCCAAAGTCCACTGAAGTCAACAGGAGGGTTTCGGTTGACTTCAGTAGGCATTGAATCAAGCACTTATTCCACTGTTTAATGGTAAACCAGAACCTCATAAAGAGTCTGGATAGAAACAACTGAAATAAATCCACAGTTGGATTTCTGTTTTGTTTATATAGGTCACCTTTCAAGCATGTGGCTAATGAACTTGTGGCTTGATTAAATTTATGAAAAGGGCACTACAAAACTGAGTGTCTCAAGTTGACAAGATGGCAAGCTATTACATGTGGCAAGTTATCATTAATTCCTTTGGTATGCATTATATCATTAATCATGATGAACTCCTTTGGCATTAATGTGTCTGTGCTGTGTAATTTCAAAGGAATTGCAATTTATTCTAGCAGTATTTAATACCCACCACAAAAATATGCATGATAAAGCATGTGGTACATGAAGGAGATGTACTAATGTTCCTGTTTGATTATAACTTCCTGAGCTGTGTTTGATCAAAGGTCAACATCAACACGAAGGACAGCTCTTTCTCTTAAAGTGAAGACTATGAACCATATTCTTATCTCAGCTCTTCCAGTTTAAATCTGGAGAAATTCAGTGAGTCTGAGGCAAGGTTCCAAATGGCTAGTTGCATTTTCTATTTCTGACATTGTCTGTTAGTAATTGAAGTTGCTCTGGTATCCATCAATCTGTTCTTTCTTGCAGTTGGAGCTCCTGAGACCATTGAATTAATAATCTCAAATGTAGCACATAAGATGCACCACACTCATTAGAAGGTGAAAATTTAGCAGCCTGGCTAAACCAAGAAATGTGGTGTTTTCACAAAGATTAGACTGATTGCCATTAAAAAGTCAATATTTATCCACACATATACCATCAGATTATCTGCAGCACTGCTGCTGTTCTGGATGTTAATTTCTTAAATGTGTAAGGAAATGCAGAATTATCATAGGATGCCACAGATTGGTAACTGTTGGCAAGTGCTTATTTTTATGTTTTAGTAGCATGCTCATATGCCTCTCCAGTACCTCCTTTGGTATATATGTATTACTTCCCTTTCTCTACAGTGGATTATATCCTGTTTTTGTGTGCTTTTTATTATTTTTTTATTACATTGTGTTTGTTTTTTATTCTGTTGTACATCTCCCTCAAGGACCGGCTTCTCCAGTGCTTCACACCTTGTCTAATTGTTTACAGGAGCACAAATTGGGTGTAAAACATTACTCGAGGTGGGAGTGAAGAATTCTGCTCTGGCAGTATATTACACACACTTTGCATGCACTGGTTTCAGATTCCCTCCTATGCTGAGATAGGGTGACCAGATGTCCCGATTTTATAGAAACAGTCCCGATTTTGGGGTCTTTTTCTTATATAGGATCCTATTATCCCCCACCCCCTGTCCTGATTTTTCACATTTGCTGACTGGTCGCCTATGCTGAGATTTGTTGGCAGAAAGAAGTGTCACTGAATGCAGGAGCCTAGGGCCCCCTGATTTTGTAAACTGATCTGCACCTTACCAATTTATGGAACCTGAGTAAGTCCCTAAGGGACCAAATACCAACCGAGAAGCAGCAGAGCTCAGGTACATTGCACTTACTCCCCCACAAAAAACCCTCATCCTGCTCCAGCGCATCTCTTATAGATGGTGATAAACAGTTGGCATAGGAGCCAGTTCTGCTAGCTTTGTGTCAGCTGTTTGCCCCACTGCTTAAGTATTGCAAAATGGCTTAGTCAGTGGAGAGAAACTGGCTCATTATTCACAGGTGGAAATGATTATACAAGGTAGTTCCTGGATATTTGCTGTGCCTCATCACCAAATGTATGGAAATTCAGAGTTCCAACAATTGAGCTGCTAAGTGCATGGGCTAAAGCTTGCAGACCGTAGTTCACAAGAACCCAGAGCTTTGCTCACTTCAATTTGTCAGGTGAAATGTTTGATGCTCTGTTCATCTGGATGCCAATATTATTTCCATTGCAGAGAGGCAATATTTTAAAGTTTCCTGTATTGCCTGATAGACCCTCCTATTGATTTCCCTTCTATCTGTCTGTTTCTGAGAGACACTTGAAGTATAAGGCTGCCTTATTTATTAGGCAGTCAACTTGCTTACCATGTTAGAACTGCTCTCAATAATATACTTCATAGTCTGTTGCCCCACGTTATCACTCATCACCTCAGCATGCTGCTGTCAGAGAAAAGAGAAATTGTATTTTGTTGATGGGTGACTCATCTCTTGGTCCTTCACCAGCTGCAATGTGAGCCAGGGACAGTATCTAGAATTGCTAGAGTTTAATAACAGGACCGTCCCCATCAGAATTAATGATAAGCCAGATTTATCCCTTCTTTGAGGCCAGTGCAGATTCACTAGGAAAAGACTTTGTTCCAGAGGCTCATATTATCCCCACTAGATTATTGCCCAAAGAGGGCATTCTAGTGAAGGCTCCACTGGAACACACTGAGCATAATGAAGGCTCCTTGGGGATAAGAGCTCTGCAAGGATGACCCAGGTATCTGAACTGTCCCCTTGGTCTATGCCAAACTGTGACCTTTTACAGAAATGGGTGTCTCTAAGCAACAAGCCTATGATCCCAAACCAGTGAAGTACTTGAGCAGATGCTCAGTTTTAGGGGACTACTCACCAGCTTTAAGTTAAGTATGTGTTTAACTGCTTTGCTGGACTGGAGCCTAACTAAGGGTCAATCCCAAAGCTATGTCAAAGAAGCAATTAAGGCTCAAGGTGTACAACACTTGGTCTTTTATTCCTCAAGCTAGATTGGTCAGGGAGTGGTGTCAGAAGTAGCTCACTCAGCCCACGGGAGAAAGTTTTATATTGCTTTCTGATTCATTCAGGCCATTCCATCCAGTCCTGTTCAGCAAGGAGGATATGAGAGTGCGAAGGAATATATAAAAAAAAATCCTAAACTGTCGTATTTTTATGCGGCATGTAATCTTTCATCTGGGAAATCCCACCACCCAAGCAGATTTTCCAATTCGATTATGAATATTTTTCTGCTGTTAAACTTAACACTGTGATTTTGGTACATATTTAATTTTTCATTATGTTATGTCAATTGCAGCAAAAACATAGAAATACAAAAAACAAGTACAGAAGCCAACTGACAGGATAATAGATTTCCCAGTAAGCTGTTAAACTTTATCTTTTAAAATGTGTATAAAAGAGCCAAGTGTCCTTCATTATTTAAGAACAGGAATGTTAATGAATATTTCACGAACTAGCAAACATTTTTGCTGTAGGTCACTTTCCATCAAGTGAAAGAACAAAAAGATATGACAATCTTCACAAATAATTAATTTCAATTTACCCTTTGGCCCATTAAAGGACTATGTCGCCTCCTGTTTCTGCACTGCAACGTATACCTGGGCAATATATTTTAGCTGTGTGATTTATTTAGAATAAATGCTGTTTCTATTTTACTAAAAATATCTGGGTTAGTTTTTCAGTTCTAATAAGGTCCCAGGAGACTATTTTTTATCTTGAAAAAACAAGCTTTTGCTTTGATATTTTGAAATTTGCGTCTGCTTTTACAAGGCTTTGTCACACATTATCTTCTAAAATTGTCTCATGTTTGGTCTGGCCAAAAGAACAGTCACAGTGATAAAGGGGGAAAAAAAGAAACATTTCCTGTCATTCTTATGCTTGAAAGCTGCATGGGTCACTTCCACATGCATGAAGAATACAGTGTGTTTCATCACTTGCCTTAGATTACATATTTAAATTAATTTCACTTAGATAAGTTGTCTGCTAAAAATATCATATGATTATTCAATTACTTGCATGGATGTAATTTATTACAGTTTTGATGTCTGGCAGATTTTGAGTGACTGCTATTGTGTAACTTGTTTTTGAAACATTATTGCCAAAATAGGCTGCATTTTGATGGGGCTCCAAAACTGTTTCTTATGGTGGAATGGTTCTTTAGATTTGATGATATATCTGTCTAAACAAAATTAGAATAATGACATCTCATGTCATCTTTGCAGCAATGTAGTCATCATGTTCATTGCTCTTCAATGTCACTTCTGCACACTGGTTCAAATTCATCTCTGTTGTAATAGCTTAATTAAGTCCAACATCTTTCCACTAAAGATGAGTTTGGTGCTCTATTTTCAATCTCTTTGAAAAGATATTTGGAAGCCACAAGCTAGTCTTTGGTCTAGATATGGGCAGAATACTTTTGTACAAACTATTCTGGGAACAGGATTTTTTCCTATTTCAATTCACGCCCCATAGGATACTGCAGAATCTTCCCATTCCCTCCTCACCACCACTTTTTAATGCCCTTATGTGATAGCACCACTGCATGACCCAGAAACTTGCCATAGCTCCTTCTTGAGTCAATGAACTCTGTTCCTTGCAGCAACCCAAATGGAGCAGTGGAAGGGGCATAACTTGAGATGGTGTGTTATTTTCTTTCCTTTTGAAACTTAAGTGTGTCAACACACCCCTTATAAAGTTTAGCTCAAAGGTTAGGGATTTCACCTGGGATGTGGAAGACCTAGCTTAACTATCCCCTCTGCCTGATGGGAGAAAGGATTTGAACATGTCTTTTGCCTTCAGGCTATAGTCATTCAGACTTGCTCTCAGACCCAATGCAGATTTAATTATTTAGCCATAGTCAAACAGCTTCAACAGAAGACATGCCCAGACTGACCCACAGACCAGTGATTAGGGCACTTACCTGGCTGGTGGGAAATACACATTCAGATCCCTTGTCAACATCAGGCAGAGAAAGGGAATTAAACCCAGAACACCCACATCCCATATCAGTGCCCTAATCACTGGGCTAAACTTTATGAGCAGGGAAGTTATACTGCTCCTCTATTTTGTGTGGAAGTAGGCATGCTTAAAGCACTCCTACTGGACCAGATCCCACAAGTAAACAGACAAGGGATCACCTAGACTGAGGATCCAGATATGTCTCAGGCGTGAGATGGGTGCCTAGACAGAGATGGCTGTGCGCATGCTCACCAGCAGAAACTTGGCTCCCTGGGGATTTTTATGGTAGAAATTTAGACACCTCCAGGGTTAGGTAGTAGCTGGGGGGGGGGGGTTTGAGGGTCTCAGGAATGCCTAAATATTGGTCTTAGGTGCCTAACTGCCTTTGTGGATGTAGCCCCAGACCATGAGCTGGTGTTAATTGGTGTAGCTACATGGATTATCACCCTCTGAGAATCTGTGCCCATCCATTGCCTTTTCAGAACACTGAAGCAGCCATTAAATAGAAAGATATGGTAGAGGGAGACTTGGCAGTTATTCAGCCAGAGGTTGGGGGAAAAAATACTCTTTTCCGCTTTAGTTATTTGAATGCGAGACCTTCAGAGATTTCTGTCAGAGAATTGATTAAAATGGGTTACAAAGGTTGGGGTCTAGAAATGAGAGATGATATATTGAAGTTCAAGGTGAAGTGAAGATGTAACTATAGTAGTCTCAGTACAGGTCAGTACAGTGACATATTAAATACAATTTCTCAGGAAAAGTCAACCAATCATTTAATGGTGTCAGGTCCCCAGTGTACAGAAGTCTTTATTAAAATCAGAATTCCTTTAAAGTAGAACTTTATCTATAATATGCCAAAAATGGATGTGTATTTCTGACCAGAATTACAACAGTTTGACTCTTCTCAACTTAGATCTTTGAGTTTTATTTCCTTTCATTTTAAAGAGAACACATTCTTCTTTTGAATCCCTGGTCTAGCAGAGAAAAAGCTGCATATCTGATGGAAAATAATTACATGTGCACAGTGATTGTTTGGTTCACTACTTTTTATCTAAGCCATTTTAATGATATTTAATAACTCTAACATTTAAAGTTAGTAACAGGGGAAATGATTCATATGGATCCTAACATAGCTTTGTACTTCCAGAATGTTTTGGTCTGTCAGAACACATATCAAAATTGTATCACATTTGCCAGGGAAAGTGTGTGAATAGTTGGCTATTAGTAACGTGTTGATTAATTTAATAAATTTGAATGACTTATCTCAGATCATATGTTCCCCTTCTCCAGAGACATTTTAAGGTTTGATCCTGTGAAGAAGTGTGCTCCCGCTCCCACTCCCACCAAAATTAATGGTAGCTGGGGTCACTCTGTACCATACAGGAGGTACTCAGCACTAGAGATGAATTAGTGTCCTCATGATACATAATGCCAGTTGTTGCTAGAAACAGACATAAAATTCCAAAAGAGAAATAGAAAGAAATCTGATTAGTTATAAAAATCAGCATTTGAGAGGCTGTGCTAAACGACATGGCAAGTAAGGGACTCTTCTGAAGTATACTGAAAACAAGTGTGTGCATTGATTGTTCAAAATGCATCCAATGGATTATCCATGTGAATGGTAAAATACCCTGTTAGTATCTGCTGAGAAAATGTGATGGGGCAGTAAAGGTCTGCTCTACTGTCTAGGACTCAAGTGGGTGAGTATCCAAAAAATATGAAAAAGGAACAGTTACAAAACTGATAAGAAATGTTCTGTTCTTACTGCATCCATATTGTGGTGGGCAGACTGCCATCAGCTGCAGCTCTACGCTGACAAGTAACTCAGGAGAAATGACTTTCTGAGGACCTTGTTTGTTTGTCTCTCAATACCAATCAGATCAAATTGGCTCAATTTACAATTAAAAGATAGGGGTTTAAACATCTATCCCTGCAAACTCCCCCCAGTGTCTGAATTTTCTAGTTCATGCATCCTCCCTAGTGATAAACCTTCTCTGTTCATAATGTAGGGCTCCTTCCCAACCCCACTCATATATAATTGGTGTAGGGAAGAGAACCAGTGAGCTTCATCTGTGGCATTTCTCTTTTAATTCTTCCATGGGTAGGGTTACCAACGCTCCAGAATTGGTCTGGAGTCTCCAGGAATTAAAGATTAATCTTTTAATTAAAGATAATGTCATGTGATCAAATCTCCAGGAATACATCCCACCACAACTGGCAACCCTATCCATTGGTGATGTGGTTTGCCCCAGTGCTCACCTAATCCACAGCTCCCCTAAGATCAGCATGAGACAAGGAACATCCACATGGCTGTCCCTTGCCTTAGCTCTGCTACAGAGTCTCACAAGTTCCTACTGACCCCTGCAGCCTTCCAGGAAGAGGAGGAAACAGATTGGGAAGAAGACTCTAGAGGAAACCAGCTGGTTCTTCCACCTTGGCCCTCTCCTGTCCACTGCTCAGCCTGCCTTTCTCTGTAGGTGCACAGAGCCAGAAAACTGCAGAATTTCACTGAAGAGGATATGGGACCTAGCTGAATAGTCTTATAGTTGTGTTTGCTCTGTGTAATACTACTGCAAGACACCAGATAGTGCAGTTACAGAGCATCTTAAAGCTCTGAACTTTATACAGCCAATTGGATTTTGGAGAAGTACCCACACAAGCAAACACAAATATTACATGCTTCCAAAACATTACACTCTGCTGTGTGAAAGGAGTAAAATGTAATACAAACGTAGCTTTGTGAGGAAAAATTAATTAGGAATTACCATGAGCAAATCTATTGAATAAGATACCACTTTTGAATGCTTTACTAACTGCTCTCACCGTACCCACACTTTCATATTCTCTCATGACTTTTAAACAGGAGACAGTGTCAAGTAATGGGGCATTATATCTGCCTGTGCAAGTGCGTAGGTAATGACAGAAGCTCTAAATATCACCCCTTCCCTCAGACAGTTTCTTTGTATAGTTTAGCCTCCCTGGCATGGACAAACATAACTCCATACAATTGCACGTCCACAAGGATATTCGCACAGCCCTCACTTCTATACACAAGAAGCATCCTAAGACTCCGTAAAGAACCTAATGGTCCTAAGATCAGAATCTTCATCTCTGATGGAGAGAATAGAAGCAATCTAAACCTATTCTGTCCTTCAAATCCTGGGAAACAGGCCCAGACTTTTTTGTTCGCTAGCTCTTCACTTGGATTCATGGCCACCTCCATGTTATCCAGTTTTCAACATGCCTCTGACCCCTACACACACAATCTTTTCTTTTAATTTCTTCTACTTCAATTCTCCTGCCAAACATTTGGATAAAGTGTATTTATCTGCAAATTAGATGGCAGCTGCCTCTCGTGCAAAACTCTGTCTTCCAATGTCTTGCTTTCATGCACTATGTAGTTCATTTGTATGAGACAGTCCATCATTTGTACTTGTAGGTCTTTGAAGCTTGCTTGAAAAATACAGTTGTAAATAAACTTAAAATGTAGCTCCGTAGGTGATGAGTTTAATAGCTGATCTACTCTAATAGTAACCTAGTACCCTGATTATTATTTTTTTAATTAAAAGCTGAAACATAAATAGAGAAAGCAGGGATTTTTATTTTCTTTATCTCCTTATTCCCTCTTGGTCAGGAGTTCAGAGCTGCTTTTGCCAGCTCCATAGAGAATGTAATGAAAATTAATTTTTAAACTCCAAATTTTCTATGTAACCACATGTTCTTATTACTGCTATCTTCATCCTCCATTCCCCCTCCCCCCGTTCTACGTCAGTTGTAGGGCTAGCCAGAAAACTTGAATTCCATTTCCAAAATGAATTAGGGTTTTGACATTTATTTCAATTCTGACGAAGAACGAAACCAAGAGCTTCTGAAATTGTTAATGAAAAACCAAAGACAGGTCAGAATAGCCACTATCACTATCCATGGGGTTACATCACCATCTGGAGTATCAGAGACTCAGCTTCAAGTCCCTGCTCTGAATCTACCAGAGACATTGGATATTCTGGGGTTTCTTTCTCTGGCTTTGACCAAATTTTCCATTCTTGACTACAGAAACTTTTCAGAGAAACGTTTTGTCAAAACTGGTAGTTTCCTCAAAACTTTTAGGTTTGATGAAGCTGCATTTTCTGACCAAAAAAGGTTTGGTTAAAAAATTCCCAACCACATCCACTCATTTGTTTTTCAGTTCTTTGCTAAGTCCCAATCCTGTAAATAATTAAACACATGCTTAATGTTAAGAACAGGAGCAGTTAAGCATATGAAATGATAATTGCAGGATTTTGGCCTAAATTGAGATGGTAACTGGTTTGGGCAGGAACTTTCTCATTTTAGTTTGTAATCATACAATGCACATAACATTGGGGCACTGATCCTGATTCAGCCCTCTGGGTGCTTCTGTCACGCGTAATGAAAAATAATATTACTTTGTATGCTGAAGTTATATAAATTTAACAAAATTACTCAGTGTTCAATATAGGCAAAGTCAAACCTCAGAGGTCTACAACAGATATTTTCTTCCCATCCTCCACGTGAAAGAAACAGGGCAGGAGACCAAAAAGAGTGTAAGCTTTATTACTAATATCTTGATCTGTCTTCCACTAAAGGTGTCAAATACAATTAAATCTACTTCATATAAGTAATGCTCAATCTTCCCAAATTCAAATGCACAGTGGAGGGGAAGGGGTGGAAATTGTATGTTTTCTTTTCAGATGAAATAAAAGCTTGTCAACTCTCAAAAGTATTATATTTCAACAATTTCTGATTTGTAGCTAATTTCACTTCTTCCTCAATTTAGATGTCATTCCCTGTCATTAGGAATGATGTAAATAGGCTTGTTGGCTTGGTAGCTATTTCTTCTCTTAGTGGTATTTGCAGTAACAAAATCATATTTCCAAGGCAAAGATTGTAGCATCTTTAATATGCAGACTTATGTGCATCTTAACACTGCCTTTTTTGATAGTATCAGAGGGGTAGCCGTGTTAGTCTGGATCTGTAAAAGCAGCAGAGAATCCTGTGGCACCTTATAGACTAACAGACGTTTTGGAGCGTGAGCATTTCGTGGGTTGAATACCACTTCGTCAGACGCAGGTAGTGGAAATTTCAGGGGCAGGTATATATATCTAGCAAGCAAGCTAGAGATAACGAGGTTAGTTCAGTCAGGGAGGGTGAGGCCCTGTTCTAGCAGTAGAGGTGTGAAAAACCAAGGGTAGGAGAAACTGGTTCTGTAATTGGCAACCCATTCACAGTCTTGGTTTAGTCAGAGCGATGGTGTCAAATTTGCAAATGAACTGAAGCTCAGCAGTTTCTCTTTGAAGTCTGGTCCTGAAGGTTTTTGGCTGCAGGATTACCACCTTAAGGTCTGCTATAGTGTGGCAGGGAGGTTGAAGTGCTCTCCGTACAGGTTTTTGTATATTGCCTTCCTGATATCTGATTTGTGTCCATTTATCCTTTTCCGTAGTGACTGTCCAGTTTGGCGCGATGTACATAGCAGAGGGACATTGCTCGGCATATGATGGCTTATATTACATTGGTGGACCGTGCAGGTGAATGAACTAGTGATGGTGTGGCTGATCTGGTTAAGGTCCTGTGATTGTGTTGCTGTTGTAGATATGTGGGCAGAGTTTGGCATCGAGGTTGTTTGCATGGATTGGTTCCTGAGCTAGAGTTACTATGGTACGTGTGCATTGCTCGGTAGAATACGTTTCAGTTGGCGGTTGTCTGTGGGCAAGGATTGGCCTGCCACCCAAGACCTGTGAAAGTGTGGGAATCATTTGTCCAGGATGGGTTGTAGATCCCTGATGATGCGTTGGAGGGTGTTTTAGCTGGGGCCTGTATGTGATGGCCAGTGGAGTCCTGTTGGTTTCTTTCTTGGGTTTGTCTTGTAGTAGGAGGCTTCTGGGTACATGTTCTGGCTCTGTTGATCTGTTTCCTTATTTCCTCGTGCGGGTATTGTAGTTTTGAGAAATGCTTGGTGGAGATTTTGTAGATGTTGGTCTCTGTCTGAGGGGTTAGAGCAGATGCAGTTGTACCTCATGCTTGGCTGTAGACATGGATCGTGTTGATGTGCCCGGGATGGAAGCTGGAAGCATGAAGGTAGGCATAGGGTCAGTAGTTTTTCGGATATTTATATTTACTATGCTGGATTGGATAGCTGTTACCAACTCTATCATAAATGTGGGAAATTTCCATTGTGAGTTGTCTATAAATTGTTCGGTTCCTAACTTGAAGAAGAAATATGAGTTCCAGGGTGTTAGAGGTTTTCGCAGATGTTGGTTAATTGAGAATTTAAGTAAGAAATTCGTTAGGCTATTTAATTCTCTATTCTCTCATGGCAGAGACCATTTCTCTTCTCTCATTTGTGGATATACTGATGCACTGTGGTGGAGATGTGTTATCTAATTGATATATAGATAAAGAGAGGGGGGAAATAGTTAAGCTAAGGACTCATAACTTATAGATTAGTGAGTCCTCCGTATAGGCAATATTCAGACCCCACAAGTTTTGTTATTTTGCATCCAAGGTCCAGCCCATAAAATCCAAATGGGCGTGTCACCGGTAGGACATGTGCGCGTGCCCGAGCATGAGAGATGGTGGCCTACCACTTTTTGAATTGTGGAGAATATTGAGTGAGTGTGTCACTACAAAAGACTCATAACTAGCTTTGTATTTGTGATGTGGTGATATGACTATGAATGGCTACATGAGAGCTCGAAGCAGCCCCAGTTGTGCTGGTGGCATCCTCCAGGAGAGTACTTGAGTGAGAATTTTTTCTATGGTAGTCGGCTACTCATTATGGTCTCCCTACTTTCAGGCATCATGACCTTCACGAGTTTCAGATAATGAGATGTTGCTCTGAGCATAATGTTGATTGATGATTCCTCGTAAGCTTAATTACACCTG
Organism: Chelonoidis abingdonii; assembly: GCF_003597395.2. Lineage (NCBI taxonomy): Eukaryota > Metazoa > Chordata > Testudines > Testudinidae > Chelonoidis > Chelonoidis abingdonii. The sequence continues at coordinate 97,432,930 of NC_133776.1, read as the reverse complement.
TCAGACTCTGATATAGCGTGCCACCATAACTCCAGGATTTCAGTGCCTGTCACCTGGTCTCCCCAAAACCTTCCTCCCTATGGGGGGACCCCAAGACTCAGATCTCTGAGTCGGTCACAACATAAAAGGGAAAGCAATGCCCTCTCTTCCCTTGTCTCCTTTTTGCTGCTGTGCCGAGGCTATGCCGCTTGATCCCCCCTCGCCATTGTACGTATTCTCTCAGAAAATCGACGCGTGTCAAACGGAGTATCCTCTGGGGTGCTGGTGGCATAGGGTCTGAGTATAGAGTCCACCATCCAGCACGTCTTCAGTGAGAGTGCCAAATTGCCCAAGATGATGGGGCATCCCAGGATTTCCGGGTTTGTGATCTTGGGTAGTAGTAGAAATACCCTGGGTCGTGGCTCTAAGGGTATGCTGATTTGTTCCGGTGTTAGTGTAGGGAGTGTCCTGAGTAGATGGTGCAGTTCCTTAGTGTATCCTCAGTGGGCTCTGAGGGAGTTGGCCTGTAGAATTTGGTATTGGAGGTTGTCTGGCGGCCGTCCTTTTAGTAGTCAGACCTGTTCAGCAAAAAAACTTCAGGACAGATTCAAAGAGGAAACTGCTGAGCTTCAGTTCATTTGCAAATTTGACACCATCAGCTCTGGACTAAATAAAGACTGTGAATGGGTTGCCAATTACAGAACCCAGTTTCTCCTCCCTTGGTTTTCACACCTCTACTCGCTAGCAGGGCTCCATCTCCCTGATTGAACTAACCTCGTTATCCTCAGCTTGCTTGCTAGCATATATATACTACCCCTGGAAATTTTCCACTACCTGCGTCTGACGAAGTGGGTATTCACCCCGAGAAAGCTCACGCTCCAACTGTTTAGTACTATAAGGTGCCACAGGATTCTCTGCTGCTTTTTGATAGTATTATCAAGTTGATATCTGTTAGAGTCAGTGAGTCTCATCTGGGTCCCCAATAGCTATTTGACCAGAAAAGCTTGCAATTAGATGTAGAATTAAAACAGGGAAGAAATTCCAGCTATTTGATGTAGCAGTCCTTGATAGAATGAATGCTAACTATGGGGGAGGGCTGGGAAGGGGGGAGGAGCCATTATCCTGGTCCCTAGACATAATTGGAATAGCTTAAAATAAGCTAACAATATGGTACAGTCTATATGAAGGATATATGTAGGTAATACATCACATAATTAGTCCCAAGGTACATCTGTAAATCAATACGTTCTGAGCTAGTTATAGGAACATTTCAAAGCCAAACTGTACTGGTGGATTTACTGATTGGAACACCAGAAATATTTTCTATTTGTGTTCCTGGCACATGATTATTTCATACTGCTTGTTTCTTCTTCGGTACCCAGGTAAATATATGTTAGCTGCTGGAGGCATCAGAGGTAGATTATTCCTATGTTGAGAGAACAGTATAATGGAACACCAGACATACAACTTCTTATTTGTTCCTTAGGGATGGGCTCAGTTAATTGAATATCTGTATATAGGTTAAAATGTATATTTTATGGGTACCACTCTTTCTTGGGTTTTCAGAATAGATTCCATAGCAGCAGGTCAAAAATGTATCTCTCTGTCTTCTTTCTGTTGACAATGTATAGTGAATTTCAAGTGTGTCCTCATTCTAGGTGAAGATTCACCCCTCTGCTGGGGGCCTGCACAGGACCTGTGAACTGTGTAAATTCTACTTAACCCAGGGATTAAGGATTTTAGGCCTTGTGCCGGTTCTCTACACAAGAGTGAATTTCACCCTGTGATGCTATTACAAATGTCTTATCTACACTCACAAGAGACAATTTGTTCCTCAAGGGGCCTTTTTTTTTTTTCTTTCTTTTTTCCAGGCTTTTTGGAGCTCGGAGGAGTTGATTGGGACCTTGGGCTGGATTTTGTCCTGGAGCCAAGTAGGTGGTTTCAGGGAGATTTGTGTTCCTCTTGACAAATTTGATCATCTGCCTTGGAAGATATTGATAGGTTTAATGTTATAATACAGTGCAGGCAGCTGAAGGGTCTCGTCAAGTCTCGAGGCTTTGGGATACTGTATATGAGTATTAACCTTCAGTACAACTGAGCAGAGCTCCTAAAGGGTGAAATTCTGTTCTTGTTGACATCAAACTTCCATTAGTTCCCATCAATTTTACCATGGTATGGTTGTTATCTTCAGCCCCACTGCCTGGGAAAGACTGAAATGGGAATTAGGATACATGGTACAGATGGGATGTTGACACTAAATGTCTCAGTACCTGGGATAAGAGTAGTAAATACTGAGCCTTTTTTGTTGTTGTTGTTGGCCCCATTCATGCAAACACTTAGGCACATTCCTACTTTAATCACACAGAGTCCCTTTGATTTTAAAATACATATTTTATTGAGTAAACTCTGTAATTTGATGCAAGATGCTATACTACTTTCCCCTCTTTTAATTGTGTTAGTTCTAACCTGCAGAGCATCTGCCAAAATGATTTCCCTCCTTGCCTCTTTATTCTTTCCTATAGGTTAGTGAACAATTAACTCCATTTAGTCGGTGTTTTCTGGATCAGTGGCATACTGCAATAACTTACACAAACTTAAGTTGGGAGTCACTAACAGGTCCTGACAGTAGAGTAACTGAAAGCTGGCTGCATATTTTTATACTATTTTTTATTTGGGACAATAGTGAGCTGAAAACTTCTGGAGTTTTTTCTTACATTTGTCTAGAGGTGAGGGACGTTTGACATGTTTTGTAACTGCAGGTCATAATAGATTCTAAACGCCAGAAGCAACTCTGCAGTATCCTGTAAAGTTCTGTTACTAATACACCTATTTTCATATTGCTCCTGGGGATTTATTTTTAAAGAATTATTCATATAGTGAGGAAAAGTTATAGTATACTGGCTGTTACATAAAATTCAAAGAGTAACTCTGGCCCAGGTTTCCATAACTGTACAGGTACCGCTATTCTCTGCATATACTCTGCTCAGTAATTATGGTTACTAAGCAATACATAGCATACACTACTAAATGTGCTAACCTGTCTCTCTTAATAGTTCTGCTGTGGATGTTTTCTAGGTCAAACACATTGCTAGTTCTTCCCTTTACTCTGCTGAACAATCTAAAAAGTGGTTTACTGTACAATGTAATTATTTGAGTGATGGAATTCACAATAGTTGAATAGACAATTTTTCAGCTGGCTGATGCGCAGGTCAAACACACTCCTAAATCTGGAGTAGAGACTCTCAACTGCCTATGGTCCCCTGAATACACACATTCATCTACTGTAGTATGCTGACCTAACAGGGTGGCTAAGATCTGTTTGCCTTCTTTCAGAGAGTCTAGTCATTTGTTTTCTGTATAAGATCTAAAAGGGTTTATTTCCTATTGAGCAAGAGAAAAAGAAAGCATCTCTATGAAAAAGTAAACACCTGAGAGACAATTTTTGATCTACAACAATCACTTAACACTTGGCTGTACTTCAGCTGATATGTTCATAGTTTTGGAAATTGGTGTGTATGTTAAATTCAGAGGAACATATTCTACACTGAGTTTACACAAATGTTTAGTGTGCGGCTTGAAAAAATGCTGTACTTTTAGGGTGAAATTCATCCTTGTGCCAGCACAGACAAATACAATATTTGCACCTTAGGTGGCTCAGGCCTTGACTTGGCCCTCAGCCCTCTTGCTAAACAAAAATCTGTCTAAAGTTATGTACTTGCAGGCCTAAGTGTGCAATTGCTTCTGAATGGACAGGCTGCTGCACCTGCATGGCACACCAATTACTTCCAGGGGCAAGTGGTTGCAAGTTCAGGGCCTTGGTTATGATTTGATAGGTTTAAAATAAGCATAACTTCCAACATTCCCACTCACAAGAATCCCTTAGTTTTTTTGGATGCAGTGGGTAAAGCTCTTTTCATCTAAGAGATTTAGAAAGGTGAATTAATTTATAAAAATGGAACCTGGCAACTTGGAGGACATATAAAAATGGAACCTGGCAACTTGGAGGGACATGACTTTGAAATAAAGGTGTTTGTTTATGCTTTGGGATTTTAAAGATAATCTGAAGTTCATAATAAGCGTAAGGCACTGTATTAATCTGAATTTAAACTATTCAAACTCGGTGTCAGTCTCTCTCTCATCATGTGGTGGCTCTTTTACTTTATTTTAAATTAAACCTTCTTATGAAGCCAATTTATCAAAGTCTATGATAATTCCTGTTTAAAATAAAATAATACCTTATTCTCTTACCCAGAAATTGGATGGCTTTATAGTCTCCTTGCAGTACTATGTGAGAGGGAATGGAAATGCAGAAAGTTTTTGCCTTTTATATTGGATTCCCAGGTGACATAGTTTTCCTAAAACAATATCTACAAACAGCCTGTATTTCCTTTGGGGAAATGTAGATGCCAGCCCTCCGTGGGTGTCTGATAAAGTCTGTGAAAAGCTGAGCAATAATGATCAATTGGGTAATTCAGAGGTTATTAAATATTTTGTTAAAATATTTTAACTTATACCTCACAGTGTGCACTACCATATTTTCCTACTTTAGTATAAATCACTTTATTGATTACTACATTCCGAACAAAATTGGAAGTGTGTGTATGGGCTGGTAGCACCACCCGTTAAAGTTCCCTGACACTTCACATTGGAAGACCCTGGTTTTGGTTGCTTATAACTTTGCCAGACTCTGGCTGTATGGGATAAAATTTCCCAAGTTGAGTGTCTGCCTTCTACTGAATGTTTATTTGTTTTGTTTTTAGAAAATTTCAGCCATAATGGTTCAGTTTCTTCCAAGAAAAAAGGGTAGGAGAGAAAAATAGGTTTTGTTTTGTTTTTTCCATCATATTAAAAAAAAAAACAACTGTTGCACTTTTCTTTGAACAAATGTCCGCATGAGCAGAGACTTGAAATTAGATAAGTGTTGGAATGTGCTTCCTGTCAACCACATGAAAATCCACCCCAATTTGGTTAAGTTATAAGCCTTTGAAAAATTTCATTTTGCACGTGCTTAGTAGACATCTTAGATTTTTAGAAGCTAAATTCCTGAAGATTCAGTACACACTGAGCATGCTTCATCCAGGCGCTGAGCGGGACTTTCCCTGCAATTGCACCTCTGAGCTATTGCAGGCTGTTCCCAGTGTGGGTCCAGGCACCTGAACTGAGAACCAGGAGCATCTCTCTCCTGTGCTTTTAATGACACCCTACCACCAGCAACCACTTCTGGGACCAGGCAGCAGGGAGGAGAAAGCTGCCTGATTCCAGTGGAGAGGGGACAAAGAGACAAACCTGTGGGGGCTGAGGAAAGTAGATTGGGACAAGGAGCCAAAGGTAGGGGGAAGACTGGAAACTAGGACTGGGAGTTATGGGGAGACTGGGACTGACTGAGTAACGAGACTAGATCTGAAAACTAGTGGGATGGGAGGTGAATGGGTGGGGAGATATCTGACAAGGAGATGAGCATGGGAGGAGAAATGGGTCTGCTTGGGCAACGACTGAGAACAGGAACTGGGACACTTTATACTGTTATGGCAGTAGGGGATCAAGAGTGTCCAGCAACTGGGCTCACAAGGCAGACAGAGTTTGGGGGAAGGGAAAGAGAAGCCCGCAAAGGTGAAGTGGTTTGCCCAGTTCCACTCCGGTGCCTTGCCATCAGGTCACATTGTAACATTTTCTTTTCACTCACACAGAGAAAGGCAAGAAAATACTGACTAAGGAAGGAAAAAGTGCAGTGACCCGATTTGCCACTGAAATCAGTGGATTCGCTCAAGCATAAAACTGGATTATGCTGTGATGATTCTGGCCCACTATGTTTTCAGTCATTCTGATGGACATACAGGCCTCGATCCTGCAATCAAACTCATGTAGACAAATCCCCCCCCCTCCTATGGCAAGTCAATTGAAACTACTCTTAAAAGCACTGAAATTGGTGGGCCTCCCTGGAAGCGCAGGGTTCTATCCAGGTCTGTTTACAGGATCCTGGCCGTAAGCATTTCTGTTTGTATTATGTATTTAAGCACAACATCATTTTCTGACGAAACAGCCGTGTATGATTTCTCCTCACTTCCCTCCCATAAGAACTGGTCTGAAGAAAAGTTACTTGTATTACTTTATGTAAATGAATAACCTAATACCTCACTCACAGAAACAATTAGCAGATGTCGTTTCACTTGAATTGTTTTGCTAGTGCACTAGATAGCAATTATGTCCAAATCTTGAATAATCTACAACTGTGAGAGTTAAAAACAAACAAGCAAAAAAGCACTTTTTCTGTACTGAAAACTCATTTCTCCTTTGTGTTAGCTGAGTGAGCACATACCACTAGACAGCGAATCTTTAAATATGTGAGCAAACTAGGTATATTGTCAGGTAAATTGGAAAAAAAAAAAAACAGTTGCAATTGCAAATCAGGCAATAATCCAGATGCTGTGGGATTGCAGTAGTGTGTGTTCTGTGCTGAGAAATAAGAATAAAAGAACGGCCATACTGAGTCACACCAACGGTCCATCTAGCCCAGTATTCTGTCTTCCAACCATAGCCAGTTCCAGATGCTTCAGCGGGAATGAATATAACAGGGCAATTAGTGAGTGATCCATTCCCTGTTGTGCAGTCTCAATTTCTGGCACTTGGAGGTTTAGGAAACCCCGATACATGAGGTTGTTTCCCTGACCATCTTAGCTAATAGCCATTGATGGACCTATCCTCCATTAATGTATCTAACTATTTTTTTTGAACCCGGTTATACTTTTGGCCTTCACAACATCTCTTGGCAATGAGTCCCACAGGTTGACTGTGCGTTGTGAAAAGAGAATCGGAAAGAATCCTTATGAAGTACCATACCAATATGCCCAGGGAGCCTAAATTATGAATTATTTGGTATATCAATAGGATTAAAAAAAGAATATAAACCTTCATTAAAATAAATATGTTCTGAGATTTGTATTAATAGCAAGAGGCCACTTCTTGGATCTCTGAGCAAATCTTGACCAAACAGGCATTGTGCAGGGATTAGGAGGATGAAATCCTCCAAGTGCACTGAGTATCCATGCAGTTCATCTATGTGATGTATGTATTGCCTGGTGGATTCATATCCATTGGCCATGTCCCAGACCCTTCTCTGGCCTATTCTCAACCTCTTCTTCCACATCAGTAACACAGCCATCCCAAAGCACTGCTGCTGGGAGGACGGGGGCAGTGGCACACAGAATCTGAATGGTTCGATTGCATTTTGGGTCTTCGGTGCCATGATGTGAAGGAGGGAGAACAAGATTTGGCTCATATAAATGAAAGGCCAGATTCACTATGGCAGTGTAGATCAGAGATTGGCAACCTATGGCGCGTGTGCCGAATGTGGCACACAAGCTGATTTGCAGTGGCACTCACACTGCCTGGGTCCTGGTCACTGGTCCAGGTGCTCTGCATTTTAATTTAATTTTAAATGACGCTTCTTAAACATTTTGAAAACCTTATTTATTTTATACATCAATAGTTTAGTTATATATTATAGACTTACATTTTAACATTTTTAGAAAATATGACTGGCATGTGAAACCTTAAATTAGAGTGAATAAATGAAGACTCGGACACCACTTCTGAAAGGTTACCGACCCCTGGTGTAGATATTTAAACGAGTGCAAAGTTAGTGTAAAACTTCCTCCCACACCCGGAATTGTAGCATGTTATGCCCTTTCTGCTTTCACTTTTCCCAAGTATGAATGAGATGAAGGACCAGGGTGAATTAGAGCCCCAAAACTGGTAAGTGTCCTTTTTTAAACATAGGCCCATATACTATGCTATTTGGCAAAGTGAAATGGCTAGTCGGGTTAAGCATCACCTTGGTTAGCGGATCTCTTTGTGGGTAAGTATTCCTTGTTTTTTACCAGCAGATGTATTGTGTGTGTTTATGTACATACTACGTTTCCATTCCAATCTTTTCTATACTATATGAATGCACAGGTTTCATTCTTCTTATCTTGTGATCCTCTTATTCCCTCTCTCATATGTTACGCTATTTTGCACATATATGGTTATTTTCATCCAAGGATTTCAAAGCACTTTATAACTGCAAACCATTTCTATTACAACAGTAGATCTAGGTTATATAATAATTTCTCTAGGTTTTTATAAAGTAGCCATCTCTGTGGTGTATGGTATACAAAGTGTGGAACAATTTAGCAACTTCCTTTAATTGGTTTTGGCATATGTTGGCATATAGACCTATGAACTGACAAGTCCATCCAGAAACTTATATTGAGTGTGAGTAATATTGACAACTTTTTGTTACCCGGGATATTGAGAACTTGGGTTTAATTGGATAGCAGAACAGTACATCTAAAGCTTGGTCTTCCAGAAGTTTGGGGTGGGAGTGGGGGTTGGGGTGGAGGTGGGGGTGGGTGTGGAGAGTGGATATAAAACTAGATATAACCCTAGGCTGGGGTATTAGAATATTGATGTCAGGTGAAAGTAACAGATCTTTGCTGCTGGATGCAAACATGCTTTTATTTCCTTGCTCAATTTTTTTTTCCTAAAAGAAATTCAATTCTTACTTTTTGGCTGTCAGTGCAGAGTCACACATCTTATTTACTGCAGACTTTGTCCCTGTCATAGTGCAGTTCTGGGTTTCCACTGTGAATATTTAGCACAGCTTTAGAAACAGTTGAACCTGTGAGGCCATTAGGAAATGAGACCTGTGAATCAATGCATACATTTCAGAATGTGGAATTCACAATTCCTCTTGTGCTTAATTCTTTAGTACAGCAGCTGTAGTTCTGCAATACAAGCTGTGTGGTGTAGGTGGAGGTGGAGGTAGGTGTTGTATGGAAACTGAAAGGTTGGAGAATGGATATGGGAAGAACAAATATGGTAAGGAAAGTGGGGGAGAGGGGAATAGAAGTACTGACTAGGAATGCAGGGTTACCAAGTGTCACACATTCCTCCAATCCAGCTGAAATGTCAGACCTTTTTCAGGAATAAGCTGTGTTTGCTCCTGATCAGCACAGCAGCCCCTGGTGATGAGCAGGCAACCAGGTGGTCTCATTGCTCCCGCTGCCAGATTGGGTGGGAGAAGAACGGGGTGGGGGTGGGGCAAAAGCTGCTGCAGTTCAGAAAGTGGAGAATGAGGAGGAGGCACAAACTGGAGTGAAGGCAGAGGGTGAGGGAGCCCAGTCCTGACCCAGCGCCTCTCAGATCTCCCTCTTCACATTACTTCAATGTTCAACTGTCACCCCCATTCAGCGCCACTCATCTACTGCCAGACAGCCCCCTTCCAGCCCCTAGCTACCCTCCCAGACTCCCTCACACCTTCAGACTCCTTTCAGCCACCTTTTTACCTACTGTATCTGTCAAGTTTTCTGCAGCTCCATGTTCTCCCTGCACCACTGCGTGCCTCAAACTGTATGGCCTGTGTCCACGGTTCTATGCAAATTATATGAAAATTAGCTGTTTAAATGTTTTTCAGCGAATGTCTCATATGGAGCAGCAAGTAACGTGGGCAGCTATAAAAGTGGATTTCCACACTGGGTGGGGAGACATGGGCCATCGTTACGAACAAATGTAGCATGACATGTTGACCCCCCTGCACAAACTACCTGCGGATGTTAACAGAAGTTGCCTTTTTCATTCCATGCTGCATCTGCAGTTCCCCGCTCTCCCCCATAATTTGAAATGCATAATGACATTCCATGCCTTACGTTTCTTTTGATTGCATGCCTGGCTATAGACTCTTTCAGATTCCCATAAAGCTACTCCCCCCATTTTTATGTAGACTACAGTACCATATTAATTTCACTTGTAATTTCTCAGATAGGCATTGGATTTTTTTAAGGGGTAAGTTTGGGGGAAAAAATTATCAAGTGCCTTGCTAGATATGCTTGTCAATTTCCCCTGATTTCTGTATCATTAGCAGCTGAAAGCCTTGTGTAGGGAGGGGATGAAATTCAGTGCAAGGAGATGGTAAACCAATGCTCATAGCTGATTGTGTGTCATTTCGATTATTAATGTTCTGTTCCCCCTTTTAATTTTTGTTCCACTCCTAGAAGCAGCACTTGCGGAAGGGGCTGGGAACATGTTATCCCTTCTCAGGTCAGGAAAGGGACTGATGACTGCCCAACTATATAAGCTGCCAGTAACTCTCTCCCTTAAGAAGATACTTTTAAGACATTAAGAAGGTTACAGCACATCCAGCCTGCTTATCTCCCTCCATTCCTCTCAAGGCACACAGCTCTCCTCCATCAAAATACATAACTGAGCCTTTTTATTCAGGCAAGTGAAAGGAATGTAACCTCCAGCTTCTGCTAATAGCTGGAGAGTTAGGCTATGTCTTCACTACCCGCCGTATCGGTGGGTAACGATCGATTTCTCAGGGATCGATATATCGCGTCTCATCTAGACACGATATATTGATCCCCGAACGAGCTCTTGTCGACTCCAGAACTCCACCAACACAAACGGTGGTAGCGGAGTCGACAGAGAGAGCTGCGGATGGGAGGTAAGTCAATCTAAGAGACTTTGACTTTAGCTATGCTATTCACGTATCTTAGATCGATTTCCCGCCCCCCCCCAGTGTAGACCAGCCATTATTGTGGAAGCACAGTATCTTCTTTTGACAAGCAAGGCATGTCTACCAGGTAAAGTGCTTTTGAAATGAAGCGATGATTATTTTTTATATTTACATCGGTAATAGACACTGCTCTTCACATATGTCTGAGGTGTCAGCTGCAGCAAAGGAAGGAAAGGGAGCTTAACGTCAGCCCTTATGGGAAATCTTGCAGTAGGGATGCAAACTGAAAAGAAGTTACAATGGAGCTGGCGAGCAGTTTTTAGACATTTAGGCTGTTACTCTAAATAAAGATTAAAATTAGAGGTGGACCTCCAAAGGCTTGGAAGTTCATTCCATTTAAGAAGCTAGAAGTACAGATCTTTGTCCAAATCTAAAGGCCCGCAAAAGGCCTTCCCATGTAACACAGCAGTCCCTACCTGTGTTGTCTTGTTCAGTGGCCTATCAGATGGGTTTTCATCCTCAACAGAAGGAATTGTGGGATTCTGCTACACATGACAGCACTGAATGTCTTAAGGCATCCATAGCTTATTCTCTCCCTTCCCCACCAATGTTAATCTCTTTCCTAGAGGCTATCATCTGCAATGCCCCCAGGAAGGAATCTGCGGATTGACTGTATTGTGAATGGCACTGACCTGCACTTATTGCTGGTGGCAGACAGTAGAAGCAGGTAAGCTGACTAACTGTTGGGGGCCCCTGGCAGTGCATTTGTGGGGTCTCTAGTGTCTGTGGTGGTAGAAATGGCTATTCATAAATCATTCCTTCTATATGCATGCACATAGGCTGCTCTGGAATGATTGGTCCGCCAAGCTAGGCCAATAGGTCCTCTTCCCAATGGCCTCAGCTAGCTTGTGCCTGCAAGAAAGCAAGAACATATGTGCTTACTGCAGCTTTGTGCATCACCATCAGTGATCAGGGAATAATACAACTGATGCAACATATTCTGGTTCTGCAGAATACCACTGAGTTTTATAATAAAAAAATAACGTCATAACCTAGCAAAATTGCCCTGAAAGCGATAACACATGGTATTTAGCCTCCACTGTGCAACCTACAATAACAATCAACATATTTTTGTTAGAAATGTGTTCACCACATTGGTTATTAAAAATGCAGTAAGAACATGCACCCATGGTAATGTCAACTTTTATTGGAAAGTGTGCAGCCTGATAGACACTGTGCTTGCTTGGCTGAACAGCATCTTCTCAAAGTTTATTAGATCCTGACATAGCTCATGTTTACATTCCAGAGAGTGTTAATAACAATAGGAAGTACCTACTGGTTGCTGTGAGTCTGGTGATTGCAATTCCCCACTGTCAGGCGTTTTCTTCTGCATTTTTAATTGCAGTTCATTTTTCTTTCGTGCGGTGTTTCTGTTGATGGATGTATTGCTACAGTGATTACCAAAATGACTCGTATCTGGGTAAGACAGATTCCCCAAGCAAGACCATAACTACATGCTCATCAGAGCCAAAGTATAGGGGCAGTACTGTGGCTAGATGTGAAGCATTTCCAGTATAAGTCATTATTTTTACATGGAACAGTTAGTTTTAAATATGGCCCATCAATTACTGTGGATTGGGAAGCAAGAGGTTATTATCCATTTCATTCCATTGGCCTTGATGTATAGCAATCTCTTCTTCTCTGGATAATGATATTTGCAGGAATAGTCAGAGCAACTAAAGCAGCACAGTATTTAGAGACAGAGGTAGAATACTGACCCAGAACCTCTGCTGATGTAAACTATCATAGCTTGTGTGTGTCAATTAGGGCTGTCAAGCAATTTTAAAAATATATAGTGATTAATTGTGTGATTAAAGAGATTAATGGTGTGATTAATTGCAGTTTTGTTAATAGAATACCATTATTTAAATATTTTTGGATATTTTCTACATTTTCAAATATATTGATTTCAGTTACAACGCAGAATACAAAGTTTATTTTTTATTACAAGTATTTGCACTGTAAAAAAAAAAATAGTATTTTTCAATTCACCTAATACAAGTTCTGTAGTACAATCTCTTTATCATGAAAGTTGAACTTACAAATATGCCTCTACCCCGATATAATGCTATCCTCCAGAGCCAAAAAATCTTATCGCATTATAGGTGAAACCGCATTATATCAAACTTGCTTTGATCCTCTGGAGCGTGCAGCCCTGCCCACCTGGAGCGCTGCTTTACCATGTTATATCTGAATTCATGGTCTATTGGGTCATGTTATATCGGGGTAGAGGTATATAGAATTATGTACAAAAAATCTGCTTTCAAAAATAAACAATGTAAAATTTCAGCGCCTGCAAGTCCACTCAGTCCTACTTCTTGTTCAGCCAATCAGTTACACGGCTCTAAATATGTATAATAGAATTTTGAACTTAGTCCTCGCTATCAGTCTCACTGCATGTGAAAAATAAAATATAGAACATACAAATAACTCATCGGGACATAACAACTGAAAATCTACAAAAAGTTAAGTTAGGAAGAACATTTCTATAATATAGGCAGTTGATGCACAATCCAGAAGATTTTTATTATTATTATTTATTACTATTTTTTCCACAGGAGATTTTTTTATTCTTTTATAAATAAAAACAACTGAGGAAAAATCATGGTATGTTCACAGGTAAATTACAAAAAAGTGTGTATGGGGGAGGATGGTTAAATTTGACTGTCAGGAAGGCAGTGGAAAAATTCTATATGGCTGCCTTAACAAACTTTTCTCCAAATTCTGCTGTTGGGTGGCTGCTGTTCTGCTGTTGGGTGGTTTTGTCCTATTAAAAGGAATCAGAGGGCCTGGCCTATAAATCACTTTGATTCAGAAGAGGCCCAGGGCCATCTGAGTAAAGGCCCTGAAGCATATTCCTTCAAGGCGACATGGCTCCATTGTCACTCTACTGGCAGCTTTTCTCCCTTTAATGAGAGTGCCTCAGCACAGGCTTTATCATCCTTTACTCAGATTTGTCTTGTTAATATATTCATCCCATTACTACTCATAAGAGTGCATGGGAGTCCAACTTGAAGTGGGACAAGTGCATACTCTCATGCCTAGCCCCTTTCCTAGTCTCTTCCCATCCATTGTATATGGAGGGCTGCTTAGTAAAAGCAATTATTCACAGCTATATTGACTTCAGTGGTATTCATATGGCTAAGGATCACTAAAGAGAGTATGGGGTGGAGATATGACACTCCCCACACCTATAGCTACAAGGAAGAGGATACTATATGCCAAGGAGAGCGAGCCTCAAATTAGTTACTTGGAGGATGAGTGTGAAGGATCATGCAAATACAGGTTAAAATAAGCATAGGATTTACCTCTAAATTATCAGTGTGAAGGGATTTAGCTGCACAAATCCCATCATTGACTGTGGAAATATGCATGACTAAATCCCCTGCATGCAAGAGTGCCAATATTTTTGTCTTTTATCAAATTTGCATTTGTGACATTTTTGAAGGCTATAAAGTAAGAATAGTAAAAAAATAACTACTGTACAATGTGATGCTTCCTGGGGTGCTCCAGGATGACAAGCACCTCACTGCCCCCTGCCCTTAGCATGGCGTAGTGTTGCCTGACACCAGCTGTAACTCAACTCCTGGAAACCAACAGCCTCTCCTTCCACCCCAACCGTACATACATCTCACAATGCTTATGATGAGCAGTATGATATAAGCTTTCATCTGATACCTCATGACATTTTTATCAATAATACTGTGACAGCAATCGATTAGGTGTAATGAGTTTGTCAGGCCTGATAGGAGTTGCTGACAGAGTAGTGAATAATGGGCCTCTGTGCCATAATGCATTCCAGACATATAGCTGATGGTGATTTAAAAAAAAAAAGTTGAAGTTGCCTTTGAGTGTGAAATCATAAGCCAGGGGGTTATTTCAAGGTTTCCAACTTCAAACCCATTGTCTTATATCTGGCTTGGTTTCATCCCAAATGTCTTGACACTTCTGTGGCTTTCAATCAAGTTAGGAAAGCTAATAGAAAGTCACATGCTGGAAAATGTTGAAATCATTAATAAAACATTGACTTCTTTTTTTTAAATAGATGAGTCAAACCTCCAGAAGTTCCAATCCCGTTAGCAATGTTGTTCCTTTCATGCTGGCTGGCCTCCCCCTCAGTGTTCTCCTGAGGCACCACAACACCTCATGCATGTTGTGCCTGAAATCTACCAGTCCAGGGAAAACAAGAGTTTCTAAGGTCATTGATAAATCTAGATCTCCTGGGTCACAGCATAGATTCATGCTTTTCCTTGAACGACAGGGAATCAAACCAGTAGCAACTGAAGTATACTAAGGTGGTTGTTGGAAAAATGGCATGGGTTTGGATCTGTTGTACTATATAACAGTGCACCGGGCTGAGATCCTAATCCAGCAGACACACGTGCTAAAGTGGGACTATGCGTGTGTATAAAGTGAAATCCATGTCTAAATTTTCATAGGATTGGACCCTAAAGCAACACATTTATTTTTGTTAATGTCCACTATTAAATTATAGTTCTGTTGACTTTTTTCCTACAGCAATGCTTGGTCTTTCTCTTAGAGTGTTTTAATTAATATTACATTCTTGCCTGAAAAGCTGAAAAATATAATTTGATTCTTTTTTCCTTGCCATGTACACATTATTATGCACCCTAATAATGCATTTAATGTTGTTTGCTACAGTATCAGAAATATTAACCTTGTTAAGAGAAAGGATATTGATGCTGTTAGAGTGGATTCATGTGATGTATCTGTGACTGGTCGGGTCACAGAAACCCCTTTGGGACTGCCACCTAATGTCCCAGGACTACCTCTGAGCCTGTTTTCCCTGCTAGCTTGGGACTTATTTAAACCAGACACGCTTGCCTGCTGCAAACACAGGTCCAAGTCTGAACCATGTTCCCCACAAGCTGCAGGCTTAACTGAAAACAACTTAAGAAGTTCTCCTGTCTCCAGCACTCAGGTACCCAGCTCCCAGTGGGGTCCAACCCTCAAATAAATCCATTTTACTCATAAATTGTTCACCCTCTATAATACTGATAGAAAGAGATGCACAGCTGTTTGCCACCCCACCCCCAGGCATTAATACTTACTCTGGGTTTATTAATAAGTAAAAAGTGATTTTATTAAATACAAAAAGTAGGATTTAAGTGGTTCCAAGGAATAACAGACAGAACAAAGTAAATTACCAAACAAAGTAAAATAAAATACACAAGTCTAAGCCTCATACAGTAGGAAACTAAATGCAGTTAAATATCACCCTCAGAGACTTCTAATAAGCTTCTTTGACAGACTAACCTCCTTCTAGTCTGGTTCCAGCAATCACTGGCACTGCTGTGGTTACTGTTCTTTGTTCCAGTTTCTTTCAGGCTTCCTTTGAGGTGATGGGGTTATCTCTTGAGCCAGCTGAACACAAAATGGAGGGGTTACCCAGGGGTCTATATAGCCTCCCTCTTGTGGGTGGAAACCCCTCTCTCTCCCTCTGTAGAATTACCGCTACAAGATGGAGTTTTGGAGTCACATCAGCAAGTCACATGTCCCTGCATGACTCAGTTGTTTACAGGTCAACGCCATGTTATCCCGAACCTTCCCAGGAAAGCTCAGATGTGGATTGGCATCTATCAAGGTCCATTGTTGGCCAAGTACTCCCAATTACTTGAATAACCCCTTTACACTAAGCTGACCAAATCTGCTTTAGGTGCTTTCTAAAGCAAACACTTTAAATACAAGCATAGAGCCAACGCTCATAACTTCAGATATAAAAATGATACATGCATACGAATAGGATGAATACATGCAGTAGAACATAACTTTTGCAAAGATATGTTACATGGCATATCTAGCACAAAACATATATCAGTTATATCATTTACATTCGTAAGCATATTTCTATAAAGCATTAGGGGGTGCAGCGTCACAGTATCATCACAGAAAGAAATGAAACTGATTGAAAAGAGGCAAATAAATTTTAATTCACTAGATTTGGTGGAATTACTGGTCTTCATATCCCTGAAAGAGAGGGGCACTCTAATTCAGAATCATACTATCATATTTTCCCATATTTCAGCAGAAGGAGGAATACTATTCTCTAACCCAGGGCTCAGTAAACTCCTTTATCCTCATGCTGAGTAGCATCTTACAGCTACGTAGTCCTACCTTCTAGTCTTTTTAACAAAAGTTCCTTGAAAGATCTGGGAAGGAAGATATGCAGTATTTATCTGAATAGACTGCAATATGTGAATGGCTTCTTTGTTAGATAAAAGCTAACCTCAGCGAGTTTAGTTCAGAATGTGAAGTTTAAACAAATGTGACCTTTCACCAGGGAGTCAGATCTTTTGAGATTTTAGGGGAGAGTTGAACAGTGAGGAGGAAATTCTGATTCCCTCCTCCCCCCGCCCCACACACCTTGTAGTACAATTTTCAGTACAAATGATTCTGAATAACTCTAACAACTTTCCCAATAGTATATGACTACACTATAGCTTTCTTATTTTTTTCTATAGAAAAAAATAATAAAGGGAACATGAATATAAATGGTTTTGGCTAATTGACATCAATTTAACCGCAAATGATTGGTAGCTAACACAATCTATTACTGATTCTTGTTTTTTTTACACACACACACACACACTCTCTCTCTCTCTCTCTCTCTCTCCATTTGCATGTGTGTTAGTGTAATCTTTCTCTCACTTTAAATATTGCTCAGAGCAGCTGTGCCTTTTTTTCCCAATCTCACCTGGTAACACACACTGTGATTTGTCATATTTGGTTGTGCCACATTACTTTATGTCAGGAACATGGGCAGTGTGAGTGATGGAGCTGATGAATGATGAAAGGGTCCTGCTACCTTTGAAATGACACTGCTACCTGAATTTTTTGGTGGAAAATTAGCAGATTAAGTACAAAGTTTATATATTTGCATGATGGTAGTTCCCTAGAGTTTTTCTTGAACTATTTGCTGCATTTCTATTCAGTATCTCACAGTGCTGAAGAGAAATAAATTAACTAATAAATTTTATTGGCTTGCACTATATATAATACTATGTCATAAAACAAAATCATGAAAGTAGAGCTCTGTGTTAACTCCAAGGCTTGTCTCTTTCACCAATAGAAACTAGTCCAATAAAAGATATTGCCTTACCCACATTGTCTCTATAAAACACCTGTACAATCCTCTCTCGGTATAGACAGTAATAGTGATTACACTAAAGTGTGTGTACACACATGTATGTGCTATACACGTGTATCTCTTATTCCTGTGCTGGTCTCAGAAGGTTTTAAATCAAATCTGACAATTGAGGCACAGCATGGAGCTTAACCAAATGATACTATCTTAACACTTTTGCTAGTAAAATCAAAATATCAGTAGAAGCCTTTGATGTCAGAACAGACAGAAATGGCTTTGAGGACTTGCCTGTGATTCTGGGGATAACTGGAGAAATTCCTGGCTGGGAAAGTTAAGGTGGTTGAGAATTCCATCATCATTTTCTCTCTGCAGAAGGCAATGAGAAGCTGCTTTCATGCCCTTAAGACATTAATGAGTGTTTGAAATCCTTTCTCAAGAATACCTGCAACTGACATCATAAATGCAACATTGTGGACACAGACAAAGGGCTGGAGCAGTTCCCACTTCTCCATGTTACTGAGCAACAAAGTCTTGAGTTTGAGAGTGTTGGTAATTCCATAGAGATTAGCAGGGCAATTATAAACCCCTTAGTTTCCCAGCTGAACTAAGTACAGACATTTTTCGAGATTCTGAAAAATCACTTCTTGGCTTAGGAAATTCTTGACAGAACAGCTTGTAAACAAACACTTAATACAGTTTGCACATTCAATATTTAAAGGAAATATATAAATATATATGTGCCGCTACTGTATTGTCCATGTTTTCTCTTGAAAAATTGTACAATGATTATCTCATTATTGTCCTCAAGGTGATGTACCTTGAAAATGGGATTTTATTTGTACCTGCTAATTCTCTTCCATAGTTTCTCTGGCAATTGTCCTGAGAGGATTCTTCAGACACATACCAGAAATATGTGTGCAGCTATTCATAAAGGTTCAAGACGTCATCCAGTCCTTGAGAGATTTCTCCAGGAGACATTTTTTTGGCAGTGCAGGTGCAAAGTGTTACATCTATAAGCACAAGGTAAAAATAAGCAGATTTACAGAGCACAGGAGTATTGTATTAATGAGAGCACTGCTATGCAGAGGTCAAGTTACTCCAAGCTCAGAACAGCAGCAGTAAGGCTGGAGAATTGCATAAATAACTAAGTTCCTCATTTCCATGCTGATAGTGGTCATATTTAAGTCCCTCTCTCCTCAGATGTTCACCCACACCCATACCTTGTGCATCTGAGAGCAAGGAAAGCTGTGGATCTCATCAGCATGGACAGATGTGCTGCCAGAACTCTTGTGGGACAGACTTCTCTCTATAATCCTTGAAAGAACAGACCATCAGTCCAATGAAGAAGTCCCTGAGAAGTCTGAAAAGCAGACTCCATGTGTTAGGAATTCATTTTAATGTATGAGCATTTATACTCCTGGTTGTATATTTTGATCAAATTATATTCCAGCTCTTTGGGTTAATGATTTTTGAATGTAACTATTTGGAGGTGCAGGAAAATCATTCAATCTTCAGTTAACCACTAAGAGTTTCCCAGCGTCATGGTTGCTGGGTAACCTCAAGGGGAATTCCTCTAATATTAAGGAAAAGAAACTAGGGAGAGTGGGCAGATTTTTATACTGACCATACCCTTCTCAAAATCCTGGAGGCAGCTGGAGTGGCAGTGCCCAAATCAGAGTCTTATTCTTAAGAGAGTTCCCCCAGATAGTGTTCTGGTTATATTACTGTTCTTCAGTGAGTCTGAAGTATGGGGAAGGAAAGTCTTCTGTCCCTTTCTGTATGGCTCAGTGACCTTCACTCTGTGAACAACTTTTCTCCAGCAAAACATTTGGGAAAAGAGGTCTGCGGCTCACTCTAGTGGCACGTTTTGGGCTACTGCTCCTTTGAAGTAGCTGCCATTTCAAGTCTTCCCTGGTTGGCAGTAAGGGCAACTGGGAAAATCTGACAGAGGAAGCAGGAGAAACACAAAAGCCACTATGTATGCAGAAAGTTACAAAGAAACAAAGTAGAAAACTGAAGTAGAAATCAGAAATCCCAGCTGTTCTGTTCTGTTCTATTCTACATATGTTCCTATTAGAGTTGGCAGGGAATTTTTTGATTGAATGAATTTCCACCAGAAGATGCCGATTCCTCAAAATGAAAACATTTTGCAGAAACATAGTTTAATCAAAAAATTTCCTCAGGTCCAGGATGGAATTTCTGGTCAGAGAGAGAGACCCACCCCACAATAACCCAATGCTTAGGGCACTCATATTTCTGTTCTGCCCACTGGGCTGTTCAGGGGTGGATCTCTCTTTCTCCTCATGAGAAATTTTGAAAGGCCTTGATTTTATTCTGCATCAGAATGAAAACAAATTCCAAAACCTCAACATTACTTGAAAACAAATATTTTCTGGCCAGCCCTTATTCTTATACTGCGCTCATCACCATAGTATGCAAGCATCTTCCAATAACGCATCAAATAAAATGGCTGACATCAGTCACATATTTGTTCTCTCATCTTCTTTCTAGGGGGAGAATTATATCCAATGTAGTGTCTTGGTTTGAAAATAAGTGTGTGTGCATGCATGTGTATAATGCACATGTTGCTACATATGCATTACAGAAGGCAAGGTCTAAGAAGTACACCTTGCAGTCAGAGCAGAAGGTGGTCTGGTTAGTTCTTGAAGGAGTTCATCCCACAGTTTCTGACTGGCCTCCAAGAAAGCTAAATCTATTCCTACCTTCTGCTCAGGCTTTACTGGTCCCTGACCGTGAATGGTATGTAAAAGTTCTAATTGTTATTAGTTATTTTACATGTGCAGTATTTTATTTTAAAATTTCTGCATTTTTTCTTTTATGTACATGCTAATTAGCTGAAATCAATTATACTATATTTTGAAATAATCATTTGGTCATCTGTAAGATTTCATTGTCATGCAGCAATTGCCATCATCTCATTAAATATAGTAGGTGGGCAGAGTACCTCTCACTCTGCTTGTTACAAATTGCAGAAGACTTAAACATTAGCAAAAGATGACATTAGCTGGCCAGAATCAATATAAATAAAAGAATCAAATCATCCATTTGAAATTCTAGTTCAGCACCATGTAAAGCTACAACGTGGTATTTTTTCTCTGCCCACACATTCCTCAGTGAATGTCATTTCACAGTAGATAAATTATTCCTCAACTACTGAATCATGGACAATGCAATATTTCTTTAAAATAAATCCCACTATCAAAATTATCCACAGCTAGTCTATCATAGTTGAAGAGGGACATCAGATAGCCACAATTCTTCATTGGTATTCAGCAAGCGCGCTCAGTGAATGTTGTCCTAGTTGAACCCTGAACAGCTTATTGGTCTCTCAGATTTTTCTCTTAGTTGTATACAGTCCATTCCATGGCAGCATGCGACCAAATACATTAAAACTTATTAGCACATTTTAAAAATGTGGTTGTTTTAAAAATCAGAATGCTGAAGTCTATTAGTTGCAACAATTTCAGTTAGCCTGTGCTAATTGAGGTAGGATTGTTGGGTTCATAATTTGAGAAAATTCCCAGCAGTGAATCAGGGAAAAGCAGTAGAATACAGAAAAGAATGGCATCTGCTAGCTAGAGGTAACACTGAAGTAGGAAGCCCACTGGAAGGTATAAAGAAGGGACCCTAGAGTGCTGGTGCCTCAGACTTTATAAATGATCCAAAAAAGGCTAGGACAGAATGATTTTAACCTGGCCTGTGTACGTGAACATACTACCAGCTTTCAGATGTGTATATTTCTTTCTATTTTTCTTTGGTGGGATTGGTTGCCAACTATTTGGTGGATTTCAACTCAGTGTAGTCATAATCTAACCTAGCTCCCAGATCTTCCCGTCCCTCCTCCCCTTCCCACTTTTACATGCTGCACAAACTTACTGTCCAAATGTGCTGTTGGACTGCGGCTGGCATCACATTTATTACCTTTCTCTCTGATGCTGTCATCTGTCAATTTCTTCTGCTTGCTTGAAGTTTTAGGAACTTATTTTTATGATAGCATTTTATTGTGTTTTAGAATGGTTTTTATTGTATATTACTGTGCCCAAGCACCTTGGGAGAGGACAAAGAGTGCTTTATTTGCATGTGTATACCCAAGGCCACTCATTATCAATATTGCAAGATGAATGTTGTAGTTACCTGTAACCTGTGTTTTAAAAGCAAAATTCAAGCCATTGTTGGCTTCTACTCATAAAAGTGGTCAGCTATATGACTGGTTGTTTTGACTTTATTTTTCTCTTGCATTCACTTAACATTTTAAAGAGTTACTTTTGTAATCTGAGATCGTATATGCTACGTTTCAAAGTCTCAGCCTGGAGCAAATTTTTGTTGCCAAGAAATAAACCCTTGAAAGCAGAGGTTAACAATATGGAAGTAAATCCTTCCAGTTCAACAGTCAGCAGCGATTTGACTCTCATTCTAATTTCTATTGACCTCTGGGAATTCTAGAGAGCAAGGACAGTATATGGCCTTAATATATATTAGTTTCCAATAAGTTCACCTTTGCTGCGCACACTAATGCGCACACTAATGCGCACACACAAACAAAATATGCATATGAGTACTGTCCCTCTAAGGTTTATGACATCAGAAAGACAAATTTCTTTCTAGTATTCTATAGCAAGTGTGATATCCCTAACCATTTCCCCCCTCAGTTTCTCTGCAGAATTTTCTTATTAACTAATTATGAAAGTATAATTAAAGTTTTTGCTCTTATGATTTGGGAGTACTATATATATTCAACCAATTTACTAAGCTGGTGCCTCTTAGTGTTATTGCATACATATTTAAAATTATTTTATGTATAAATTATTATGCTTGATTAAATATTTATCATAATTATTAAGTTGTTCTGTGCACAGCCTCAGCTGAACTAATAAAAACTCTTGCTTAGCCCTTATTATAGTTAAGAAGTTTTCTACCAGCCTCTGGACAGCTTCTTCTTCAACAAGCTATGCTATCCTTGAACATAGGGGATCCCAATAACCGTATAGGTGTTACCTCATGGTATATGCTCCAAATGTCTTAAAGCCATCTGCCACGGGACACGAAAAGGAATGATAAAGTCAGAGAAATGAGGAGGACAGAAAATCAGTAAGACTATAGAAAAGCAATGCACATAGGTGATTTTTAGCTCTTAAATTTGGCATGTTACATCAGTGGAAGGTTTGGAGAAATATTTTTTTTCTAAATTATAAACAATTTCTTCCTGCAGTAGTTCCTTTTGGGACATAGAGATGAAGCCATTCTTGACTTTGGCTCTGATTCGTCAAGATCCTTAGGTGCATGCCTAAATTTAGGTACTTAACTCAGATTAGCACACAGGAGTTCGTCCAGGAAGAAAGTGTGGTTTGAGTGATGATACCAGAGTTCAGGGGTAGTAATTGTACTATAGCATAAAAGGAGTTGGAAGAACCATGAAAAAGGACAAAAACTTTGTGTGTGCTCCTTCTCCCTGCATTTTCCTGCCCTGCATCCATACATGGGTTTGCCACATTCTGTCCTGATGAAAAGAATAGGCCAAATATTGCATCCCATAACCATTCATCACCTCACAGGATTACTGGGCCAAACGACTGTCCCCTTAGCTGCAGACTATAAAGAACTTGGAGCCAATGGAGAGAATGTAAGAGTGGTTCATTGGAATACACCAAGTTTTGAAACTATCCTCAATCTCTTAGATAAATAGCGAAGAGCGAAGGTTATGTGTTCATGCCGTCTGATGGATGACTGCTTCCCCATCCTTTAAAAACCGGGCTCCTGTGAAATAGAAGCAGAAACACTTGTTCTTCAAACAGGCATAGGTCTAGCTACATGACACACTACATGGCAGTTGTTTCACATGGTTGGGTTAGTAGAAGAATACAATGGAGGCAGCGTAATTAAATGATAATAAAAACATTGTTCCTGTCTCTGCCTCCTTTAAATCATCAGTTTCTCAAGCTTCTTTGGAAGAGGGAAATAAAAGGGAAGATAGGGTTCTCATTCAAGTGTTGTGAATGGAACAGTCATTTTTGGTAGAGATGAGTGGAGAACTGTCTTCCCATCCTGGGAGAATTTGAAATTTCAAAAAAATTTCCTATCCAGAATGAAAGTCAAAATCTCAAATTTTCATGACTTGATAATCTGATAGATTAAAATATTCATTTCATTTTAATAATTTTAAAACATTTTAATTGTAGATGTAAACAAACTTGTTTGTCTTAACGATTGCCTGAACTAGAAGTAGATTTGTAGGCTCCCAAGTTGCACTTTTATGATAAAGAGATTGCACTACAGTATTTGTATGAGGTGAATTGAAAAATACTATTTCTTTTGTTTATCTTAAGAACGTAAGAATGGCCATACTCAGTCAGACCAAAGGTCCATCTAGCCCAGTATCTACCGACAGTCGCCGCCAGGTGCCCCAGAGGAGTGGAACCTAACAAGTATGATTCAAATGATCTCTTCCCTACCAATCCATCACCAGCCTCTGACAAACAGAGACTAGGACACCCATTCCTTACCCATCCTGGCTAATAGCCGCATTATGGACTTAACCTCATGATTTATCTAGTTCTTTTTAAACCCTGTTATATCCTAGCCTTCACACCTCCTCGCAAGGAGTTCTACAGGTGTGACTTTGGAGCTATGTGAAGAAAAAATTCTTTTGTTTTAACCCTGTGCCATTATTTTCTTTGTTGGCCCCTGTCTTATATTATGGACAAGTAAATAAGACTTTTCTCATTCACTTTTTACGCAAGATATTAGTATTAAAAATAAGTATACCTTTGATTTCACTTACACACAGAATACAATACATATGAAATGTAAAAAACATACAAATATGTAATAACATTTCAATTATAGTCTATGTTTAACATTGTGATCAAACTGTGATTAATCAAATTAATTTTTGAGTTAATCTTGTGAGTTAACGCAATAATCGACACCCTACAAATAATATATTTTCAATCAGGGTTGGAACATACAAAGTTTGGAAACACTATGAATTAAGGCTGTTCTTGCAGAACTCCATGTTTCGAGCCATGAGTTTTGGATAGCACTGGATAGACTTACAGACTTCAGTTCAGCACAGGGACTCAACGGGTGGCTATTAAGCATATGGCATTCCCTGATTTCAATGTGCTTGCTTAAGTACCTTACTAAAACCACAAGGCCTAAGCTTTTGGGTTGCTTTCCAAACCAAAAATCTGATCTCGCAACTCTTATTTATATCTGGGAAGAACCATGGAAACTTGAATTACTCATGAGTAGTGGTTTCGGATTCAGATCCATTTCTCCAAGCCTTTCAGTTCCATTATCATAAAAAAGAATGCCAGCAGTGCCTGCATTTTTATTTGCAACGCCACACTCTTTTGTTGCCTGGTCCTAAGCTGCGGTATTTTCAGCAGTATTTTGAGATATGTGTCTAAAACAAATATTCAAGTAACAGGATCTTTGGTCTCAGCTCACTGCTATTTTTTTAAGGAAATTGCAAGATTGGGGTTTAATTGACTTTTCCTTTTACATATAACACATGAGAGACCTTGTTTGAAAGCATGAAACTGAAAATTTGCAATAATAGACCTCCAGCATTCTGAGTTTAAAACAACCACATTTTTTAAAATGTGCTAATAAGTTTTTAAATGTAGTTTTGCTGCCCTATGCTTGCCATGGAATTGGACTGTATACAATCGAGAAGAAAAAATCTCAGAGGGGGACCCAATACTAGTTCAGGGTTCACTAGGACAACATTCAGCTGAGTCGCTTGCTGAATACAAGAGAGAATGCGTGTGCTATCTGATGTCCCTCTTCAACTATGATAGACTAGCTGTGGATAATTTTGATAGTGGGATTTATTTTAAAGAAATATTGCATTGTCCATGATTCAGTAGTTGAGGAATAATTTATCTACTGTGAAATGACATTCACTGAGGAATGTGTGGGCAGAGAAAAAATACCACGTTGTAGCTTTACATGGTGCTGAACTAGAATTTCAAATGGATGATTTGATTCTTTTATTTATATTGATTCTGGCCAGTTAATGTCATTGTTTGCATATGATGTCACCCTACAAATCATGTGAATGTCTCATTCAGATTAAAAGAACCAAACAAAGAGAAACTGAACAGCTCTGAACATATTAATGGGAAGGGGATAAATGCTTTGAATATGAATATTCCAGGCACTGTGTATAGAACTTGAGCATGATGCTGCTTAATTGATTACTGATGTACAGCAAGCCAGATATTTGTGTAGCTAAATCCTTTAGCTACCCAAAGGGGTCATGTATTTTGTTTTTCCCAACACTTCATCAACAACACCAGGATGGCATTTCTGGGAATTACTCTCTTCCCACTTTCACTGCAAATAAACTCTCCAATCCTACATTGCTGTGCATTAACGTGGACTCCTTCAGCGGTTTCATAGATTGCAGTGGGACTCCACATAGCTGTAAGGGTCTACCAGTGGTTTTCAAACAGGGGTACATATACTCCTAGGAGTACATGAGCTATCATCAGGGTATGTGAGAAAAAACCTGCAAAGATGGACAACACATTTTATTAAGACTTGGCGATCTAATCATATGTATATTATCATCCTATCTCTGTTGGGGTACATGGTAGACTGCAATATTTTGAAAGGGTATACAGCCTACAAAGTTTGAAAGCCACTGATCTACGCTAATAGATTGCACTGCAGAACAAGGAAATTAAGAGGAGATAGGTTCTACGTTGCTTAAAAGCATATTAAGTTGAAAATGTGAATTTGAAAAATATTACCCCCCAGGCACTATTGTTTGTGTCAGATGGAGCCTAAATATCACAAGCAAGATCAGGGTCCCATTGTGCTAGGCTCTGTACAAACACAAAGTATTGGACACTCCCTATCCTGAAAATGCCTGAATAGTCTAAACAGACTGATGATAATGAGTGGGAAAAGGAAGTATTATCCCCATTTTACAGATGAGAGACTGAGGTGCAGAGAAATTAAGGCCCTGATTCAGGAAACATTTATACACACGCTTGATTTTAAATATGCGAGTAATCCCATCCCAGTTCAACAGAGCAGTTCAGCATGACTTTACTGGCTGAGGATCTGGTCCAAGGAGTTCCTGTCATCAGTTTGCCTAGTCCTTGGAGAATAACATCCTCCAACTATTTTTTTTTCTTGCTATGCAAATGCAATCCTGTAGATTTTAAACAGAAGTGGACTTTATCATCAGCCATATGTTTTTCATAGATAACTATGTGGTCTAATTGGTTTGAATCAAACTACTGCCACAAATATGCAAATTCAGTTGGAATAGAGTGTTTCGACTCTAGCTTCCTTCTGCACCATTGATTGAAATATGAATGTTTAAAAATAGATCTGCATAGAATATTTAAATAGTTTGCAATTATAGCCATTCTCACTAGTCTACACTGCCGAGCATGATGTTAACAAGGAAAAATGATGGGTCAAATGTGCTCCCATAACCCGACCTAAATATAATCCTATATATGAGAGGATCTTAATGCTTGTGGCTATTTTTTTATTTAGTTTGAGCTAAATCAGCACATTTTAGAGCAAAGTAGCTATTTACATAAAAGGATGCATGATTCTAGTATGTGAGACTAATATATTTTAGCACAGAAGAGATTTTCCTGGAGCAAACTTCATATTTCTTTCAGGCACGTCAACATATTTTCTTATAAGACATGGTTTGGTTTCTTTAATTAAGCTGGTTCCTTCTCTGTCTTCTGTGCCTCTTTCCTTTCTTTTGGTCACCTGCCACAATCTGTTCATGCTAGATATCAGGTGGGCCATCCCATCAACTAGCTTATTTACATTTGAAGGACTGCCAGCACAGCCATTCACTGTTCATTTTCATTACTGCAGAACATCCAAACAGGATCTGTGTGAGAGTCCAAAACAAACAAACAAACAAAAAACAACTAAAAGTTTACAGCTGCATCTCTGGATTGCTACAAAAATACATAATCTCAGGACATAGGCATGACTGACTGCAATATTTCAAGTCCTCCTTGTGGGTGTCTAAAGTTAAAATAAATTTTAAAAGTAAAATGGAAAAATCTGCTGATGCTAAGCAAAAAATGAAATACATTTAAATCCAACTGAAAAATTTCCTGTGGCATTCTTCCTGGGGTAGTTTTATATATTTACAGATTATTTGATGTCACAGTAATGACATACTAGTTTATTAGAGAAAAAATGTTTATGGTTACTTGTTCAGACTGTGGCAATTAAAAACAAAAAAGATATATAGAGAGGATACAGGCAAATATATATGGTGGTTATTATGCATCTTTAATGGGTTTTGCCTTCCACCACAATACTACACATTGATAGTGATTCAGTATCATAATGTTGGATTTATTTTTATTAGTATGAATCACTTCTTCATTTCTTGACTTGGTTGTGGTTCTCATTGCATGGAAAAATCTATCAAGCAAACATTGGTTTCTGAAACAAATACTGTTGCAGAAATAAATACTGTTGCAGAAATAAACCACTTTCCCCCTTGCGCTGAAGTGCCTAGGCTTCTGTAATGCAAAAACAGCACTGCCAGCTCCAAATCTCTCACAATATTCAAGTGCTTGGTGCTCTTTCAAAAGCCCTAATTCCCACAGTCAAGTGATGGTGAGAGTCTCAGTTATCATTTCTTTGAAAAAGTAAGATTCTAACTCCCCGAAGATTAAGAAACCAGATGGTAAATAAAAAACCTTCATTTTTTTTTAACTTGTGACCTTTAAGCTGATCTCCTGTCTTAATTGTTTATGCAGCATAACTCAGGATTTTTTAATGCTTGGGGTATATGCTAAAATTTATATTCTGTGTAGTACATTGGGTGAAATCTTGGCTCTGCTGAAATCAGTGGGAGTTAATCATTGACTTCAATGGGCCAGAATTTCAACTGTTGCCTTTTTCTTTCTTATTTCCTATATTCATATTGGTGAAAAGATGGTCACTTGAGTAGATTCACTGAAGCTTGTGGGGCTTTTTGAGTGAGTAATTTCTTATGCAATTGGCATGCAGCAGAGGAAAAACTATGCATCAAATACAAATGCTTGAAATGACAGTCCTAGGGCTGGATTCAACTACTCCTACTCATGTTAACTAGCTTTGACTACATGAATAGTCTTCTTCTCTCAATGAGAATACTCAGAGATCCCAATTCAGCAAGGTACTTCAGCATGTTATTAACTTTAAGCATGTGAGTTGTCCCATTCAATTGGTCTACTCATATGCTTCAAGTTAGCCATGCGCATAAATATCTTACTGAATAAAGACCAGAAGAAGGAAACAATAAATGGGAATATGGCTAGTAAAATCTAGCCATTCATGATGTGAAGACATCTGGAGATAATACTAGAACTTCACTTAATGTAATATGACATAAATATAAAACTCCAACAGAAAGCAAACACTATATTATGGGAATGGTTAAAATTACTTAACTGGCAAAGAATTTCTATTTTTCTGGAGTGCATGGAATATTCAGATCTATTTATAAAGCTGGGTTGAAATCTACCCTGTAGTTACATTGGAGAGTCCTTTTGAGAAGCAGTAGAAATGCAGACTTAATTGTCAAATGTTATGTTAGAACTTCTCATGTTCAAAACCAGGACTGGGAAAATCTACATCTAGCCACAAGGCCATGGCTCATTGTGCAAATACACTTGCCTTGTTATGCAAATAGCAAATGTGTTCCAGGAGTCAGTAAAGTGGGGAGCTTCAGAAGATTGCCCTTGTGCAAAAGTCCTATAGAATGTAATAGGCAGGAAGCAAAAAGGATGGTATAGAAAATATTCTAACACCATATAGAATGTAAATGAGAATTTTATATGCCTGCTGCTGAATGTTAGTTTGGTTTAAAGATTCTGTAATGTTATCATTCTCTTTTAAATTCTATAGGGATTTTTCCACAATGTCAATTTTCAGCTGTCATTTAAGATGTTTTTAAAGGTAAACAGCATTTCCAGTGACATAGATAATAGAATAAAATGATCACTGGTAAGCTAATTAGCAGGCATGTAGAGGTATTTTTGTTTTGTTTTTAATGTGTTTTTTTTCTCTGTAATGCTCTCACCTTAAGAGAAAAATGCTCCCTGAGAAAGAGCTGTGTGCATGGGCAGCATACAGAACCCCACTTCAGGGAGGCTAGCCTCTGGCTCCACCCTTTCAAGCCTGCCTCTGCCCCTAAGGCCCCCTGTCCCGACCCTCCCAGTACTGGAATCCCGAACCACCTTAGCCACCCTTCGTGATCACAGCCCTGCCTCGAAATTCCTAGTCCCCTCACAGCCCAAGCCCCCCTCCCCCCTCCGTGGCCAGAGCCTCGAGATCTCCTGCCCCCCTCTGTGGCCGCAGCCCCTCTGCCCCCCTTCTGCAGCTGGAGCCCTGAGACCCTCTGTTCCCCACACAGCCTGAGTCCTCTTCCCCCACTCCATGGCCGGAGCAGCCCCGGACTGGCCTGACCCTCGTCGCTGTGCCTCCCGTCCACAGACCCCAAGCCACCCCATGAAAATTCAAAAGCTGTTCTCTTCCAGAAGAAGAACCTGAGCTTTTGCTATGCTCCATGCAGTTTCTGGTAGGGCTGAAGAGGTGGTAGGTGTTACTCAGCATCCTGAGTTCATGAGCCCAGGAAGCTGAATAGCACATACTGCTGCCTCAACAACCCCGGAACCTGCATGGGGCATAATAAAAAGTAAACATTTCCCCCACCAAGCCCACAAGAGGGGTCCCGCGGCAGAGGCTGAGCTAGGCAAGTCAAAGCCTACCTTGGCCTAGTATACCTGCCGCCCATGGCTGTGTGGTAACTTAAAACTCCTGGCAATTACACTGAGGAGAGAAGCAAAGCAGGCCTGCTTAGGCGGTCTATCAGTTGGCAGGGAAGTCATAGGTGTAATTCCCGGAAATACCATCCTGGTGTTGTTGATGAAGAGGTCATAGGTGCAGATGCCCTGAGTTGTGACATGGCATCACCTTCCCTCGTCATCTTTATCACAGCTCACTAAATTCAGACTGGGAATAAGGCAAATTTTAACATTGAGCCATTAACCATTGGAACAACTTGCCACAGGTCATAGTAGATTCTCCATCACTGACCATTTTTAAATTCAAGATTTTTTTTTCTAAAAAATCTACTCTAGGAATTATTTTTGCGAAGTCATATGGCCTGTGTTATACAGAAGTTCAGATTAGATTATCACAATGGTCCCCTTCTGACCTTAAATTCTATGAATCTCCTTCATTCCTGGGGCTTGGCACATCCCTATAGAAGTAACCAAAAATTATGTTAAAAAGACAGAATTAGCTTTCCATGTTCAGCAATAACCTTCATATTAATTAATAGCCTTCCTCGGGGCACCAGAATTTGTGCAATTTGAAGCTTTTATTGAAAAAGCACAACATATTTGCAAATGGCTTATGAAGCTGGGGATGTCTTACAAGGCTCAAAATTAATATATTATCTAGAGGATTCCTTAGCACGTTAAGTTGTCTTTTAAAATTAATATGTAACATGGGTGCCAACATAGGCATTTCTTCATTAATTCAGCCTGACTATTGTAGAGACCAATTACTTAGAATGGGTGAAATTCACAAGAATTTGAAGTCACAGGACTCTGCAAACTTTCAAAAGGGCCACTTCACTGCTGCGGGTTTTGACTGGCACATGAATAATTTTTAATGCAAATCTGCCATTGTTGTATGTGGTGTGGTTGTCGCCAATCCCAGATTTTAGAAAGACACAGTGGGTGAGGAAATATATTTCATTGAACCAATTTCTATTGGTGATAAAGACAACCTTTGGAGCCACACAGAGCTGTTCTTCAGGTCCTGTGTGACTTGAAAGCTTGTCTCTCTCACCACCAGAAGTTAGTCCAATAAAATATATTACCTCACTCACCTTGTCAGTGTAAAACTAGGTATTGCCAATTAGGTAGCTATAGGTGCAGGCACAAATCACATATGCAAACAATGGGAGGTCAAATCTGAAACCTTGGGAGTATTTACCCTCAATTTGTTTGTCCCACTCATGGTGCATTGTTTCTGGATTAAAAAGGAGATGGAATTATTTGCCCATCCTGGCATCCAAAAGTGTAATTTCAGCATTTCTGTTAGGTGTCCCATGTTTAATAATTGAGTCAACAGTGCAATTTTTCTTCTTTCCCAGTATACACAGAGTAGCTTGTATTCTCTATTTTTATTGTCTAAAGATGACTTCCTCTGGAAAGTCACCATGCTAATTAGCTCTCCTTCCATGCCCTTTATATCACACATCAAATTGTAAATGAAAGTTTCTTGGCTTATAAATGTCTCTTGCAGCATGGCGATGGAGCCAAAGGCTGGATAGGCTTGGCCTCGTATACGGGTAATGGTCAGCAGTTTATAGAGAAATACTCATTTTGATATTAAGCTGAAGCATTTGAGGAAGTATTCCTCTTGTGATGGTCTTTTCTCTACAGTTAAATCTTTTGGCTAGGCTTTTCCATAGAAGACGCTTAATCAGCTGGCCATTTTCCTATATCACCTAACTAATACTAGGGAGATAAAATGTAATGACTTTACTAACTGATAGAGCAGAATCCAAGGAAGAGCATGCCAGCAAACAGAGCACTTTTCTACTTTATAATTCTCCAGCTGGCTGGTCTCCAGGCTCTTGGATAGGAAACTGCCCCTGTAAGAGGCTCTCTGGGAATTCCTCACCATCATTCCCAATGGTGGGAAAAGTCACAATGCTGATGAGATGCACATTTCAAGATCAGGCCTTTATTTGCAACCTGATGGGTGTGATGGAATATGGCAATAAAATAGTTAAATGTCTTTTAGTCTTGTGTAAATATTCTGTAGCCTAGTTTTTAGAACAGTCCTTGAGGTTTTATAATAAGGTTTAAGCACTCAGGGTAGGAGGTTGAAGGAGGATCAGGCTATTAAAAATGCAAGCTAATCGTGATCTGCCAGCTCTTACTGCTGGAGGAGGTTGTACATTTCTACTTTTTTTATTTTAAAGTCCTATTTTATAAGACTTGCAAACAACAAGACTATATCCTTCTGAGCCATCTTCATGTGTATTTAGGGCTCTTGCATAATGCTCTTTGAATTACAAGATTGCAAATAGGAATGTTTGGGTGAAGTTTGGTTATTCAGATACTCCAGAATTTGAGCAATAAATGTATTTTTTTTAAAAGATAGAACAATATATAAATTCGAGCCCCAACAGGCTGTGTAAATAAAGACACACAGAGACCTTTCAGCATGATAAAATTCCTGGCATTACTATGATAAAAGGCAAGCCATTAGGGACTAGTATTGTAATTGAATGACTTTTTGTAGCGTAGGTAGAGAAAAGCGTGTGAAGAAGTGAGGTTTTTTACCCACGAAAGCTTATGCCCAAATAAATTTGTTTGTCTTTAAGGTGCCACCAGACTCCTTGTTGTTTTTTTAGAGAAAACACTATGTAACAAACCCTACAGATTAGCATAATAAGGACCAGATCAGTGAGTTCATAATTTTGTAATAACTTAAAATAAACCAAATTAAAATAAAAAGTAATAAATATAGTTTGCATAGCTGTCTACATACAGAAGTGTTAATAACATCAAGCAATTCAATGCCAAAAGTGTTGAGTGATACAATGGGGTGAGATCCCCACACTAGCCCTGCCAGGGCAGAATTGGGCCAGGTGGGCTCAATCAGCTATTAGACTGCAAACAGGGGAGCTTTTGGCTGGAGACAACTAGTTAGATAGAAGCTCACCTGAGCAGGAACAGGTGGGGCCTGTATAAAGCCAAGTAGCCTGGTATAGACAGGGGCTGCTTGGAAAGGCTGTAGGAACATGGGCAGCAGCCTCTCTCTGGGAAGAAGAAGGAGTGCTTGGAGTTTGTAGTGAGAGAGTCTGAAGTTACTCCCTGGGAGCTGCTACTCCCAAAGAGAGAAGAGGCCAGAGTATAGGAAGCAGTACAAGGAAAAAGCAGTGAGGGCAGAGAGAGGAAGCCCAGAGCTGCTGGGTCAAGGGTCCCTGGCTAGAACCTGGAGAAGAGGGCAGACCTGGTTTCTCATTTACAGCCACTAGGTCTAGACTTGAGGAGTGCCTAGGAGTCGGACTGCTGATGGAGTGAACCCTGGAAAGGGGGGAACCCTGAGTGGCCCTTGCCAGAGAGCTAAGTCACCAAGGAGACTCTGTGGGCCCTGGAGCAAGGGGCACTGCAGACTAGAGTGGAGTGATGGTTTGCAAACCATGTAAGGTATCTATTTCAGTAGCTGATCCCCAGAGTGACCAAGAGGAGGCACCTGGTGCATGGTGCACCCTGTAACAGGAGGGAATTAGTAAAAGGCACTAACCAATGGAAACATAATGACATTGCACGACTGAACTAAACCTTGTGGGAAAATGAATAAGGAGACAAAGATTTCTGTTATTTGGGGTCCTTTCCAGCTAAGGAATAAAGTCATTTGCTCTGGGAAAACTTGATTTAGTAGACAAGTTTATATCAATGTGCCAATAAACAGAGTAGTGTTTTGTTGTTGTCAGATGCCAAACGAACTGGCACAGTTTCAAAATCTTTGGTGCTGCTGCATCCTGTGGAGAATAGAAATAGAGCTGCCAGTTTCAGAACTCTCAGCCATTCTACATTTAAAGAAACAGCTTTGTGTGTTAACCCTGTATCGTGGCAACAAATGCACACAGCCCAGAAGTGGAAGGTTTTTTACAAAAACACACTTGTGGGCTGGTTTGAAACGTCATAGGAATGCTATGATTTGTAGTGTGAAAATATACATTCTTGAGTGTGACTGTGTACATTAAAGAAAGAAAGATATTAGTAGGCCATATTTATCAGATATACTGAGTGAGTCTTATTTAGCAGAAAGGACTTGCAAATTTTCTGCTGCATAGGCTTGGGAAAGTGACACATCTGCCTTCCCTATAAGGATCAGTTGTTCAGCATCATGACTGGCTGAGTCACAGTGCTACATTTTCATTAGCTGCATAGTTAAGGTGGTTAGCTCATGCCATTCTTCTTTTCTTCATGGAACCTCAAGGTTTAAGAGGACCAACAGTGCATTTTTTTTTCAAAAGGAAATTCACCTGCTACCTAAAGTGAGGATGCATATTGTTTCCCAAGAATTCAGGGGTCATAGATTGTGGTTCAGAAATATCGCACTTTGGGGCTCATCCTGTGTTTGAATTAATATCCGGGCCTACTCCTGTGCATGGGGGAGAAAATCATACACAGTGAAAAGTGCTATCACTGATCGCTGACTAGCTTACAGGAAGTGCAGATCATACAGTTTCTTCCTGTATATCCCAGTACGCAACTTTGCCCTCTACTCCAGCTTTGCCCTCTACTCCAGGAATGCTCTCAGTCTGTACAGATGTACATAATAAGTTGCTAGTTGATGATGCTCAAGAATATGTAGCATAGTTCCTGAACTTTTTGTCTTCCACTGCAAAACATTTCCTCTGACAGCTCATTACATCAACTCTCATTATAGGCAACTGGAGTTTCACTAACACAGCAATTCAAGTGATTAAGTTATCAATTAAAAAAAAAATCATCAAAACTTGAGGATATTTTGTAACCTTCCAATTTTTGCTGAATGTGCTTAAAGTGTAAGCCTGGGTGCAATTCTTCTTCAGTGTTTCTAAGAGATGCGGTGCTTGTGTAGTGATTTTTGTAAGCAGGTGGATTCTGTTACTAATATTGTGTATTTAAATGAACAATAATTACTGATAAATTTAAAAACAACCAACAACGAGATGGTATTGTCTGGTTCAGTAGCAAGAGAAGATTAGGAGTCAAGTTTGCAACTGATTCACTATGTGACCTTAAGCAAATCACCTGACATCCCTCTATCTTAGTTTAGCTTTAAAACAGGTATAGTAATAACTGTCAGTCTCACCTGGCTGTTCAGGGACTCGGAGATCAGAAAGCGTTTTCACTTTATGGTCCTTTCCTTAGTTCACATGAATCTAAAAGATAAGGAATTTAACTTTTTTATTTCTTTTTTGTTCAAAAGACTACTCTGATAAAGTCAGGACAGA
Organism: Chelonoidis abingdonii; assembly: GCF_003597395.2. Taxonomy (NCBI): domain Eukaryota; kingdom Metazoa; phylum Chordata; order Testudines; family Testudinidae; genus Chelonoidis; species Chelonoidis abingdonii. The sequence goes on along the minus strand of NC_133776.1, from coordinate 97,397,245 downwards.
CGGCTGCAAGGAGGGAGGTAGAAATCAGTCTCAGGCTACTTCACTACCCGCCGTATTGGCGGGTAGCAATTGATTTCTCAGGGATCGATATATCGCATCTCGTCTAGACGCGATATATCAGTCCCTGAACGTGCTCCTGTCGACTCCGGAACTCCACCGGAGCGAGCGGCGATAGCGGAGTCGACAGGGGGAGCCGCGGACGTCGATCCCGCACCGTGAGGATGGTAGGTAATTCGATCTAAGATACTTCAACTTCAGCTACGTTATTCACATAGCTGAAGATGCGTATCTTAGATTGATCCCTTCCCCTAGTGTAGACCAGCCCTCAGAGGGTTAAAAGGCCCTCCTCCCTATCGACTGGGGGGGTAACTACAGCTCAGTCAGGTTCAGCTGAGAAGGAGTTACCAGAGTATTAATTAGAATCAGCTGAGAGGGAGTTACCTGAGGTTAATTAGGATCAGCTGATTCCAACTAAAGGCTGCGTGAGACCTTTTTAAACCCTCCCCTGGGGGAAGAAGGGGAGAGAGAAGAGAGAGGAAGAGTCTGGCTGCCAGGAGGTTAGGGGTAGCAAGACAGCGAGCACCACCAGGAGAGGAGGCTGCATTCCATCCCATAAGGGAGAAGAATAAGCTAAAAAGACTGGTGGAGAGAAGCAACGGACTTCCCCTGTGCCATCAAGAGGGACTATATTACCCAAGCCTGTCTCGCCAGGGCTAGAAGCAGCAGGGGCTGGGGAGACCGAGAAGGTGCCTTGCCACACTACCTAAAGAGTTATAAATATCCCTTCATTTAATGCTACCAGATTAGATAGTATATTGGTTAAATTTTGTTTCCTGGCTTTCTGTAGCTAACCAAATGTTCATGTTTATATGATTCCAGTGAAGAAGTCACTAATGAATATCAAGCTTCAATTTCTCTACTTCTTTTCACCAACAAAATTATGCAGCTCATGCATTCAGTGAAATTACATTAGATTGGATGATTGCAATTGTGAGTTCAATAAATTATGCTTGAGAGTTCCTGACATCAGTGTATTGAATTTAACATTTCATTACTGATCTTTGCCTTCCCAGCCGACACTGGTTCGGTAAGGGCATTGTTTACTTATGTTTATAAGCAAAGCGAGTGAGGCCTGGCCTAAACTAGAAAAATAGGTTATCTTAACTACGCCACTCAGGGGTGTGAAAAATCCACACCCTGGAGCAGAGTGGTGTAGTTAAGTCACCTGAAATCCCTGGGTAGACAGCGCTAGGTCAATAGAAGAATTCTTCCATCGACCTAGCTACTGCCTCTCGGAGAGGTGGATATGTACACTGGGGGTTCCCAAACTTGGTTCACAGCTTGTTCAGGGTAAGCCCCTGGTGGGCTGTGAGACGCTTTATTTACCTGAGCGTCCACAGGTACGGCTGCACGCAGCTCCCAGCGGCTGAGGTTTGCCATGTTTGATATAAACCTTGTTACCACACCACGATTTTATGTACATGCTTGTGATATGGATGAGCTGTACATGTAACCTGTTTTAGAGGTTTTTTTACTGGGACTATTTCGTATCCTTCCACCTGCACATGTGCACACACATCTCCCCCCTCCGCCAGTGTTTGGTTGGTGTGTATACACACACTCTACAGGCACAGTTTTCCCACATGTATACGTGTGTACACACGCACAGACAGACACACACACACATAATGTGAACGTAATTATCACAGGGTAATGGAAATAGAATAAAATATATGAGAAGCACTTTATGACTGGAAAATAGCTCATCAAAACAAGCTATACTGTGCATGAGCAGAATCTCTTGAAGTACGTCATTGTTGGCAATGCAGTAAGTCACAGAACACAAAGAGAAACTGGGGGGATAGCTCAGTGGTTTGAGTGTTAGCCTGCTCAACCCAGGATTGTGAGTTCAATCGTTTAGGGGGCCACTTAGGGATGTGGGGCAAAATTAGTGCTTGGTACTGTTAGTGAAGGCAGGGGGCTGGACTCAATGACCCTTTGGGGTCCCTTCCAGTTTTATGAGATAGGTATATCTCCATATATTATGACAAACAACACTACCATATATAATTATGAATCAAAAGTCATAATCATTATATTCATAAATGAAAAAGCAAGAATGGCTGAAAATGAAGCTAAACCCAGGGAAAAAATGGTTACCAAGAGTCATGGGGCATAGCCAGAACCTTGTTTTGAGGCCAATTAAAGTAAATGAACAAACACAAAATAGCGATTTGGCTTGTCTTGAGGTTACCCAAATTCCAAAATATTCAGAATTATGTAGGCTCTCGTGGGAACCAAAATACACAGCTTTAACAATAATCTGTTCCTCGTACAGCAAAAGAGAGTAGAGTAGGAGGAGGAAAAGTGAGAGATGAAGAGAGCAAAGTGACAGCAGATTTAGCTTCTTTTCCTCTCCAAACTTCAACTACCTTGTACATTCCACAGGCAGAAGAAGCATCATCAAATATTAAGCTTTCCTGCTGTAATTGTGTGAATAACTAACTTTCTTGTAATCCTGAGCTGCACTCACTCATTTAAAATAACCCATTTTCATCATTTTATTTCACTTTCCTAAACTTCCAGAAATCTATTTCCATCCTATTTTTCCCTTCAAAATTTTACTTTTCACTTTCAAATGATATTGACAGTGAATAAGGCCAGGATGATCCATATGACTAAACTATATCTTTAATACCAAATATATAGGCAGCAGGGAATGTATTGATGTATTTGTTTTGCTTCAGTACCATCTGGGTGCATTACGTGATAAAATGCAGCTTCACCCTAAAATTGTTTCCAATTGATGGTACAAACAGTTCCTCCTCTAGCCATAAATGAAGATGCAATTGTCCATAACCAAGAAACTTTCACCAAGATGGGTCTTGGCTACGCTTTGGACATGACCTCCAAAGAGGGATAGATCCACAGCCAAAGATCCTGCCTGAACTCAGCCATTATGTGCTAGCCCAGGAGGAGAGATGGGGCTTCTGGGGTAGGTAGGTGCCAAATCATAGTGCGTTACAGAACCAAAAGCCTACTTTAAACTTGAAAGCAAAGAGGAAGCTAGTCCTGCCCTATGATGAGAGATGTAGTATGACCACACCAATCCATGCTAGTGGGTTTCTATTGGCTAAGCAGATTTTTTCCTTATTTGATATTTAATACATTGTCTAGTGCTCCACTCAGAAGGCTCTGGGAGACATTTCTGTCCTTCAGTCCCTCTTCTGAATCTGATGCCTGGCTTTTGGCCAAATCTGTGGAGTTTTGCTTATCTCTGTAGTTCTCTGGGGATTCTCTGGCCATCAGCCCAGAGTGAGGTGTATTTCCTTTTGTGAGGTGTAGAACTGTTCACTCAGCCCCACGTGGCAGTCTTCTATGGCCACTGGAAGCAGCCTTTCCCTATTCAGAGAGTGAGGTTGGAAGGAGTTAACTGGTGAGATGACTGGCTGTGGTGAAAGGTGGAAGAAAAGCTGGAATGAGTGCACAGGCTGGGGCAGTTGTAGGAGATATAAAAAGGGCCAAGACACTGGAGAGCGCATAGGGGAATGGAGTGAGTGAGTGATGGGAAATGCAGACAGAGGGAATGTCTCAGATTCACACAGACTGGAGCAGTGGCCCGTGAAGTTGGCACAGGGGCAAGAGGCCGGCAGTCTACTCCAAATAAATGGACACCTTTTTTTACCAGTAATTTGCCATTTATCTGCAAGTATGCCAAACATGCAAATTGGACATTATGCAAACTGGATCCACGGCTTTTTGAGCAGCCAATGTAGGCAGATCTACTCTGCAGGGAAAAACTGGCAAAGCTCCCAAACAAATGTTAAACTCTACTGGGATTATATTCAGAACAGCTCCGAAACTCATAATTTTGCCTCCTCTCCTTCCTTGAAGTTGTTGAGCTAAAGCTAAATAAGTTTCAGATAGGAATGGCATTAAAGATGTGAATATTTATATTTCTCTTCAAAGTCATTGGTGTAATCACTCTTCTGATATGGCAAAGGCACAATCATGTCACATTATGCTGCCTTAACATTTATTCCAGAAAGGAAGGCAATATTCCACACTAAGCAATAAATCATATGTGTAAAACACTTTGTCAGTGTTACCTGTGAGGCATAATGCTATGGGGCAAATTATATTTTGGTGTAAGTAGCTGCAAATCCATTGATGTCAATGTAGTTGCATCTCTTTATGTTTTGGTCTGAAATGTTGACTTTTAGATTATTGGAATTTAATAAAAATTAAAAATGTCCACTAAATATTGTACAAGAGTAAGGGCACAACCTGTTCTCTTTGACTTACATGCTAAGCTTATTGACTAATAACCCAGCTGTTTAATTAACCTGTGGACTGTCACAAAGGCAAGAACCTTAGTACTAAACTCTTCTGTATTGGACAGGACTAGGAATCGATTAGAGTTCTCAAGTTGTTTTTTTAAAAAGTGCCAATTCAGAAAAACCAAAATTGTTTTGCAAGAAAGGGTTGGTTCTGACAAATTTCTTGACTCAGGAAAAAGTTAAACATTTTAAAACTCTTGAAATATTCCATGTTATAAATGAAAAGATTTGGTTTAAAATTCCATTTCTTCTTGAAAAGTAACAATTTTATACTTAAAGCTTTAAAAAAGGGAGGTTGAAATCAAAATGAAATGTTTCAAAATCTTCTAAGCAAAACGTTTCAATGGACCAGAATTGAAATGTGCAGGTTGCTAACCCATTTGAGAACTCTTCATCCCGATTTGTATCAGAGGGGTAGCCGTGTTAGTCTGGATCTGTAAAAGCAGCAAAGAATCCTGCGGCACCTTATAGACTAACAGACATTTTGGAGCATGAGCTTTCGCGGGTGAATACCCACTTCGTCAGAGGATGAGGCCCTGTTCTAGCAGTTGAGGTGTGAAAACCAAGGGAGGAGAAACTGCTTCTGTAGTTGGCAAACCATTCACACCATTCCAGTCTTAAGATTTTTAATCCCTGACTGATGGTGTCCAAATTTATGCAGATTGAATGAAGCTCAGCAGTTTCTCTTGAAGTCTGGTCCTGAATTTTTTTCTGCAGGATGGCCCCTTACAGTCTGCTTATAGTGTGGCCAGGGAGGTTTGAAGTGGTCTTCTCCTACATGGGTTTTTGTATATTGCCATCCATGAATATCTGATTTGTGTTCCATTATCCGTTTTCCGTTAGTGATCGGTCCAAGTTTTGGCCGATGTACATGCAGAGGGGCATTGGCTGGCATTACTCTAGGCAGTACATTACAATTGGGGGACGTAGCAGGTGAATGAATCGGTGATGGTGGTGGCTAGATCTGGAGGATCATGGTAATAGGTGTACATGAGTGTACGATACTGTGGGCAAGTTGGGCATCCAGGTATTAGTTGCACGGACTTGGTTCCTGAGCTAGAGTTACTAATGGTGCGTGGTGCAGCTGCTGGTGAGAATTATGTTCAGGGTATGGGCAGTGGGGGTTGTCTTCGCGGCGAGGACTGGCCTGGCCACCGACAAGACATGTGAAAGTGTGGATATTGTCCAGATGGGTTGTAGATCCTGATTGAAATGCGTGGAGGGCGTTTATAGCTGCGGAAACTGTGTGTGAATAGGCAACTGGGACAGTCCTATCGGAAAAGGATAAATGGACACAAATCAGTATATCTAGGAATGGCAAATTACAAAAACCTATTAGGAAGACACTATTCAACCTCCCTGGCCACACTAAGCAGTCTAAGGTGGCACATCCTGCAGCAAAAAAAAACTTACAAGGAACCAGACTCAAAAGAACTGCTGAGAACTTCAGTCATACTCGCAAATTTGACATCAGCGTCGGATATAAAGACTGTGCATGGCTTGCCAACTAACAGACATTTCTCCTCCCTTGGTTTTCATACCTCAACTGCCAGGCCTCATCCTCCCTGATTGAACTAACCTCATTATCTCTAGCTTGCTTGTGTATATATACCTGCCCCTGGAAATTTCCACTACATGCATCTGACGAAGTGGTATTCACCCACAAAAGCTCATGCTCCAAAACATCTGTTAGTCTATAAGGTACCACAGGATTCTTTGCTGCTCATCCCGATTTGGTATGAGGAAAAAACTTTGAAATATCAAGTTCTCACAGGCTGGGAAAACTGTCTCCTGTCCAGTCCTACTTTGTAATTTCTCAGCTCCAGTGTGTCACTTCACCATGCCATGCATCCTCATGGATATAATAACAACTTGTTTCACAGGGGTATTGAGAAACTTATTAATGTTTGCAAGTAGGTTGAAGATGAATAGCACTATGAGTACTAATAAATATTATTCATTACTACTTGTCTTACCTATTTATCTTGTAGTAAAGGGATGCAATTCACTTTGGGGTAGAAAGGAAGGCATCAGAAAATGTGTTGTGCTGCTGGACAATATGACGGGCAGATTTAGACTTTTACAACTCAACAAAATCTTAATTGTACCATTTCAGCAAAATAAATAGAAAAGGGTACAAAGACCTCTTTGTTATCTGATCCTTGTTTTCATTTTAATTGTTTTGCTCTTTGCTCCCTTTACCTATTAAACCAATCCTTCATTTTGTTGAGATGAATATTGGGATATATTGACTTGAAAGATAGATATTGACTGAAGCAAAACCAAGGTTAATGTTTATATTGAAGGACAATAAATCTCAATGCTCATCAAAACAACACAATGCATGTGTTCACTATAAATATACAGCTTGTAGTAATCCAAAATGCTAGCTTGTATTCTGCCTAATTATATTAACCAAGAGCATGGTTTTTCCTTATAAACTTCTTCTGCCCTCTGTATTGTAAGTTAAGAGTTCAGGGCAGGGGCTGGGGCGGGGGGGAGTTGTGTCTAATCATAGTGGTGAGGTTTTTTATATAAAGAGGCACTTTATTATTTTAACAATTATAATAGTGGATACTATAACATCTAACATGAAAGGAAAGCAAAATGGTTATGCATGTTTGCATAAAATACTTCAGTTACAAAGGATTTTATGTGTCACATGCCAGTCAAAACATGAATCTGTTTAGTAAAGATAGACTATTTTCCTCCACACTTGCTGTGCTGCCTTTATTTTTTTTTTAACTGCTGTCTTTGTTCCACCTCAGCGTTTGGCTGTCATGTCTTAAAGTTGGCCCAACTGCTTAGCCACTTGTTGAAAGAAATTAGTTAGACTTGGCATATGGCAGTTTTGCAAAGAATGTTTTCAGCTTCCTATGTTCTGAGTTGTTTGCTAGGAAATTTGTAAAGCTTGTTTGTGGTTAACTAAAAATGTAGCTGCCCACAAATGCCTGGAGAGGCTGTAATGTAAAGAAACACTCTCATACATGGTGGATTTATCATATGCTTTGCTATTTGGCTGAATGATATACAATTGCGTACCAAAAGAAGCTATCTTAAAAAGATATTAACTTCTGAATGTTGACTTTGCAATCTTAAGATTTGCCTAAGGTTGCCAGGTGATCTTAATTCAGGGTCCTTGCCTGTCTGTTTTATAATTGTTTTTAATTGTATACTGTTTTTTTCCCACATGATTGCAGGATTTGTCCCAATATAACTGTAACCATTTCAATATGTGCTATGCTATCTAAGCAAAATCCTTTACTTTTTAAATGAATACTCTAGCAATGGGGGGGAAATCAGTTCCTACAAGCAGGCTCATTTCATGAAGACTAGTTAATCTCTTCATTCAATGGACAAAATCCTATTATAACATAGTTTGCTTTGATTTTAACCTCTTTTGATGCCTCTTGAAAGTGTGAAATGCTACTGTGGTTGCAAAGTACCGGTAATAATATTGGCTCTTATGTTCACAGCTGGTATACTGTCTTCATAAATGTTAATTTAGCTGTTTTCATTACATTGACAGGATTGGGTTTTATTATTTTGTTTGTGATGCAAAGTTTAATGTTTTGCTATAGTATCCTAGCACTCAAAATATTGTTCACTCTCAAATGAGGTTGTCTGTAAGAATAGTCATGGACTACAAGGTGGCTAAATTTCATAAACTCTGATTCATTAATAAAATATGCATCAGGCAAATCAAGAAGCTTGCAGTGAGCTAAATCAACTTTAAACTGGAGGAATGTGCAGGATAAGATCCCTATTTTTAAGCTTTCACATGAGATCTCATCTTCAAAATAAAAAAACCACAAGAGAATAGCACAGAAAACAGATGTGGTTCTTAACACATCTCTGTTGCAGAAGAATTTATGTTGGACAACAATTCTAACAGTTCAAAGTATGCTGTGATGTTTCTGACACCAAGCTAAGAATATAAGGCCAGACCTTGTCATCTTTCTATTGCTTTAAATTCAATCATATTCCTTTTAATGGGACTATTTACAGAGTAAGGTCAGATTCAGCATGAGCTAAGGTGACAAGAGCTGTGTCAAAGTGATGAAAAGAGGAAACTAGAGTGATCGTCTGTGTGTTTTCGGTTATAATGACAATATGATTCTAGCAAGCTCGATGTTATGAGCTTCTGGACATCCACACCTAACTCCAGGAGTTCACAAGAAGACGACTCATATGAACTCCTGTCATGGCTGTAGGAGTGAGTGGTGAATATGATTTAATAGGAGTGATGCAAGAGAAATCTTCATGTTTAATAGCTAACAAGGAATTTCCTAAATTATAATAGTACAAAGTAAGTTTTGAAAGGGATATAAAACCTGAGGCTTAAGAGCTTAAAACCATCAATCAATAGCTAGTAGAAGTTAGGAGAAGATTCTCTGTTCACCTTCCTCTGAAACATCTGGTGCCAACCAATGTCACAGCCAAGAGGCTGGACTAGAAAGACCAGGGGTCTGATCCATACATCAGTTCCAGTGTTCCAAGGTTCCTATGTTTCCAATACAGAAATCATTACCCTCCTAGTGCAGGACTAGTATAGGATTGGGAATAAACTAGTAAATATGTTGACTAACCTGCATAAAATAATGATTTGAAAGGCAGCTCTGGGTAAAGCAAAAGAGAGTGTTTTTTTGCTAAATTGACATAGTATTTTGATTCAAAGAAGCTCTAACACAATATTAACATTAAGATACATATATCTTAAAATGTGCATGGATATAGGCAATATGTTATCATGCAAAGTGAGTGTCTCAGAAGCCTGAGGACAGTATTAGTTAGTATGAAAGATACCTGGGTAGAGTGAAGGAAGAACCAGCAGGAAAATCAAGAAGGGAAAAGTAGGCCATAGGTGAGTATAGCATGAAGCTGAACTTGTGGCACACTACAAGAGAGGAGGCTAAAAGAAGTGGTAAAAAGTTAAGACCATAAATCTCATGATAAAAATGTGAAGCTGTATTTGACAGAATATGGTTTGACGGAAACCTATTATGGCATGAAGTGGAAGCCAGTTGTGATGGAGAGGGGAGACCTGTAATGCCAGGATGACTGACAACAATATGACATGACTTGGAGCCTTTAGGACAGGGGTCGGCAACCTCTGGCCTGCGGCTCCCCAAGGTAAGCACCAGTTTGTTTACCTGCCACATCCGCAGGTTCAGCCAATTGCAGCTCCCACTGGGATGTGCTGACCATGGCTTCCCATTGCCCCCATTGGTGTGGAGCAGCGAACCATGGCCAGTGGGAGCCGCGATCAGCCGAACCTGCAGACATGGCAGGTAAACAAACTGGCCTGGCCCACCAGGATGCTTATCCTGGCAAGCCGCATGCCAGAGGTTGCCGACCCCTGCTATAGGATATAATAAATAGAACATAATAAAATGGTATATTTCTATACATATCTGATTACATAAAACTACTTCTTGAGAGAGAAGAGTTAAATTGTTTCTTTTTATTTTAAAGAGAAGTAAAACTAGAATATGACACTGATCCAAAGCCTTTCGCTTTGGAAACGATCCAGCTCAGATTAACACTTCAGCCATTTAAATACCATGGGTGTCCTTGCTCTTTTTGAATTCATGAGTCCTGACTGCTGTGAGACTAGGATCAGCCCCTCGGTGATATTAGAACATCTGTTAGTCATTGAAATGTGAGAGAGCAAATCTCATTTACTACTGATTTCACACCAGTGCAACTCTATTAGTCAGTGGTGTTACACCTGCATAAAACTGATGTGTGTGGAGACTCTAGTCGCACCAATGAATTTTCTAACAGAGAATTGGTTAATTTCACATACGCCTATCCACCCTGCACCATTTACTGGACCATATCCTTCTCTCAGTTATACTGGTATAAATCCAGAGTAAAGGCACTGAAACCAGTGAGGTTATGCTAGATTTACACTGATATGACTGAGAACAGAGTTTGGCCCTCAGTAGTACGGTGTTAATGAAATTTTCTAATCTCTACTTGGGTTGAAATTAAAACATCTGCCACTGCTCATGACCGAGTGTCAGAAATGCTTGCCTGATCTCATAGAGCAATTTTTGGACTGATTTAATTATAGGCTATAGTGTGACCTAGTTTTAAAATGCAGCTTGTCAAATTAAGACCTGCCATTAGCTTATCCACTGTCAGTGCTAATGTTTCTGGAGCAAAATTAACACAGTGACCCTGATTCGATTCAGGGGTGGGACCTAGGTTACAGACCTACAGGATCTTCAAATCAACATGGAGCTGGGGAAATGGTCACTCAGGTTTGTATCCCCCACTTCACTTGGGGACTTGGAGAGTGGGAGGTGCAGGACAGAGATCAAGGCCAAGAGAGAGGTACAGGAGAGGCACAGGTGTGTCACATCTCAGAGAGCTTTCCCTGGTGAGGCTTCTGTAGATCATTTAAAGTGCTCCCCCCGAACCTGAGTGAATGATTTTGCTGCCTAGTGAAAAGAGTGAGTGCACACCTCATGCATCCATGGGGATGAATTAAGTCCCCTGTGTGTCAGGCTTAGAACTTCAGTTCCTTATTAGTGTTGCTACATTTTAAAGGACACCGGGAAGTAACCACTCTGACTGTATTTGAAATACCGTATTGTGTTAGACACAAAGCTTCACTTTCTAGTTATTTTCCAGTAGCATTAATTTTCACTAGCTTTTATGGCATAACTTGCCATGTAGATTGGTGGTCCTGGTCAGTCCCTACAATACACCCTCTGACATGACTTTCCTAATCCTACAGAGCTTTGAGCATGCCTAGCTGTTTTTTTCCATTAAAAAAACCCAAACCTCCAAGTTCCCAGGAAGAGGAGACATTGTGCTATAGACCACCTGTTATCTATGGCTGAGGATTCAGATAAACTGAGCTGAGTTACTAAACAAAAACTATCACAGACTGACTCATATCTTACCAATCTCTGGGGAACAGGTTTGCGGCTTATATCTTCACTCTGTTCCAAACTCATGACACTACTAGCTTTTATAGCCTACTACCTTACAAAATTCTAGAGATTCTACTCCAGTAATTAAAGACTTTAAATACTTGTCTTCACCCAATTCCCAATTATTTTGAAGATCATAAAGACATTTGAAGGCATCTAACACCAATTCTCCCTTAAATAAGCACTGTTCATATCTTGCCAGCCTTACCAGAACATATGTCTTGTTTTCACCCATTCCCACATATACTTCAGTGGGAACTGGGTCAGACCCTAACCAAGCACAATTCCTACTGACTTCTGCATAGCCTGCTATCCAGACTGATCAGCGTAGAGCTGGGCAAAATGTTTTGACTGAACCTTTATTTTGGCAAAAAAATGCAGATTTCAGTAACTTCAAAATGTTTTGTGAACTTGTCGGTTTTGCCAGCTTGCTTGTGTTGGAGGTGGGGGAAAATTCTGAAAGTTAGTGTTTTGACATTTTTTAAATGAAATGTTTTGACTTTTTTGGTTTGAAATGATTATTCATTTTGAAATTTCCATCTATTTTATCTATTTTCCTAAAAAAAAAAAAAATTGGAAAACTTTGAGCATTTTAAAGAAAACATGATGAGTTGAATGAAAGATTTTTGTTTGACCCAACACAATTATTTTTGATGCTTTGACCCCAAAAAATCAATCTGAACCCATTTTTTCTATTTTTTTGGAATTTCCAACAGCCATTCTTAAGTTTAGATCAAAGCTTTAAATTGCCAGCGAATGTAATATTTCCAATTGCTGTGTATTAAAGCACTATTACATCTATAATGTTAAGAGTTCATTTGCTGTGTAAGCTATCTTGTTATAAAAGTTCTATAAAAACATTAAAAACATCAAACCAATAAATTATAAATGGGTAGGGTATTATATTTGCTGTGTAAAGTATTCCTGGCAACAGTCTGCTAAACATGAATGCTCTTAAAGTCATCGTCTCATAGACAGCATATATAATTAATCAGGAAACAAAAATGTAGTTGAACTTGAACTAAATTCCATCTAAAAGGATGGAAAATTAAGGCCCAACCAGGAAAGCTGCTAAGTATCTCTTGTGAGGTGTGCTATGCCAATAGGCCTTGAGGGCACTCAGCAACTCACAGGAGTCACTCAGCACCCTGCAGCATCAGGTTTTGTTTCCCATATGTGGACGTGTATCATTTAGATCATAATGCCTCAGGCTGGAGGTGAGATTATATGATCTAATGGCCCCTTCTGGCCTTAAAAATCAGTGAATGCAGATTTATATGCTATATCTGTATTTGCAAATAGGAGAAATTGGGGAAATATTAGGACATATCCCTAGAATTATCATTGATCTGTAAGCTGCCTTGTAGCAAAATTGCCACCCCAATGCCTCTTCTGGCTGGATGTGGCATTATAGCACCTTTTTGCCTCAGTTTCCCCCTACCTTTCTTGGCTTACTACGGCCATAGAAGTGACCTAGCCTTCCAGGCACAGTACTTTACAGAGTCCAGCCCCTTCCAGGACCTCGGGACCTCTCACCAAAGTCTAACAGAAACATTAACACAACCAAACCTTCAGACCACCTCTTCCTCACAGGTGGACCATGATAGTCTTTTCCTCATGCATCATCCCAGACTTGTGCGCCTCCAAGAACACCACTGTCCAGGGGCTGCCACATTTCTCCCCTCATTTGATTCAGGTGCTGCTCTGCCAGTGTTCCTGCCTCCAAGAAAGCTTCCAGCTCACTCTGGGAGTAGCCAGTCTCCTCTTCTCCTCTTGCTGCTTCCCAAAGAGATGGCCCTTACCCTTCCAGCTGGACTTACCCAACTCATTATGCAGGGACAGGGAGGAGCAGCTCTCCCTGCCTGGGGTAAGTCTGTCTGGGTCTGGCCCACCCTCCAAGTGTAAGCAGTCAGGTTTAGTGGCCTCTCAACCTGTATTACGTCTTTCACAATATGCGTGGGGTTAGCACCCCATCACACTCTCCTTACAATAATTTGATTTTTCCCTGGTCCTTTTGAGTGGTGTCAAGAAGACTGCAAAATTGTAACTCTACGCTCCCCACTACTGGTGTCAAAAACAGACTAAGGGATGAGGCTAAATGGATATTCACTGGACAAATTTTCCAAATTTTAAAATTTCTGAATTGCTTACTGAATAGTATTCATTTCATTCAGCAATTTATGGTCCACTTAACACATCCCTAGTAGCTAATTCAAACTCTTGTTTCTTTAAAGTATGAACTGGTACAATAGGTACCAACAACTGCAAACCAATAGCAGTATGAAATGGTGAACCTCCAAATGCGTAGGACTGGAAACAATCTATAAATTATACTGTATTGTGTACGCATTCCCATCCATTCTTAAAGCATTCAGTAATGTACAGGAAGTTAATCCTCAATTGCAGATTGAGTTTAAAGCAAAGCTTTGAGGAGTCATAGACTCTCAGAAATGTTTGGGCTGGAAGGGACGTCAAAAGGGCATCAAGTCCATTCATGTCTGATTGAAGTCAATAGGACTCAAGCACAATGTTTACAGTGAAGCAAGTGCTGAAGTGCTTTTGCTGAAACAAGGCCTAAAAATGCTAATAGGTCTGCTCCTCTTGACGAAAGAGTCATTATTCAATCAGACCCCGTATATCATTCAAATCCAACTTTAAAGTTAAGTGTATAAAAGTGCAACAATCAATCATTAGAGTCTTAATTTGAATAGATTGGTTCACATCATCCCTCAGGTATTATGTATATTTTCGTAGTCACCAGAGCTCATCCAAAACTCATATTATCTCTGCCTTTTAAATCTGGCCATAGAAGAATTGTAAATGGTTAATCACATTTGGAAATGGCATTATTACATTTTTACGGGTTTAACATTTTCCATCTTTCTGCTGTTTAAATTGATTTTTCTTTAAATCAATTAAGGGTATCCTTTTTCCATTAAGGAAATGATCATTTAACTTCTGTTGTGATAATGTAAGGTATATACAGAAGAAAAGGGGAGTTTTAACAACTGTCTCTTTCAAGGTCAGTGTCAAGAGCTCTCAAGACTTGGCAAATTTTTCAGACCAAAGTAGGTGGCTGTTTCAAGGCTCTAAGACAAGAAAATCAGTGAACTTTATAAAATACATACATTTCTCTCCCCAAAACCACTATACTTACAAAAAAAAAATAATCCTATTTGCCTTGGACAAGTCACATTGACAAGACAATCGATGTCTCCTGAAAATATGAATGCAACCTCCCGGGGGATTACATACCTCCCTGGGGCTGTGTGTGCTGTTAGAGCCGGGAGAGGCATGCTGTCCCTGATTGGGAGGGCAAGCCAAGGGCAGACTGTGGGCATGTCTTCACTAGCAACATTGAAGTGCTGTCTATACTGGCACTTTACAGCACTGAAACTTGCAGCGCTCAGGGGGGTGTTTTTTCACATCCCTGAGCAAGCAAGTTGCAGCGCTGTAAAGTGCCAGTATAGATAAGCCCTCAGTCTGCTCGTGCTTGGCAACCAGTAGGGAGTGAGAGGCCCTTCCCTGGGAGCTCAGGACAGGGGAGAAGATATTTTGGAGGTGTCTGGAGCCAGCCAGCGAAAGGGCAGGACTGGTGGTATGGGGGGCTGTTGAGCCCCAGAGCTGCATGCAGGGTTCCTTCTGAGAACTGGCCTCTGGGGACCTGAAAGCAAAATCCCTCAGCTTGTCTCTTTCCCTCTCCAAGGCGACAGTTTAGAGAGCTTTGTTGGGGAAAACTTCCCCCAAGCCAGACTGAGTTAGCCCAGCAGTTCCCTAGGTGAGCTCAGTCACCACATGGCCCCACTGTGCTGGGTGCTAGTTTAGGGCTGCTTCCTACTGTGGTTGTGGCTGAGCGCAGGGGTGAGAGACTAATTTGGATTTGAGTATAGTTTGTCATCTGTACCTTGAGCCCTGCACCCCTTTGAGGTGAGAGGAAATCCTGGCATCAGAAGCAGCCTGATTCCTGCATGGAGAGGATACCAGCCGGCAGCGATCATCAGCCCCTCTGCCGTGACTGAGGAGTCCACAGCTATCTCTAAATGTAAACTACTCAGAGAGAGAGTTTGGGAGACCTCTTACTCCCTGAACTGTGTCCTCAAGCCAGCAGGAAGGAGTTTGGGGGTATTATTACCTACTGCTTATGAAATCTGCAGAAGGACTTACCACCTGATCCCACTCGTGAGTCTTTTGGGCTGTACTGATCCCAGTCAGCGACATTGCTAACCGCTGCACAGAAGATATCAAGGTCACAGGTCATCAACAAAGTATGGCCCCAACAAAGTATGCTTACCAATGGGACATTAATTTCACTTTTGGTATATCAGGGCACGTGTCTGGGGAAATTCACAGATATTATCTGCGTGGGCCCCATGATCCTGAGAAAAGTGTTTTTTACACTGTTATATTTATCTCCTGTTTATATAATTACTGTTTGTTGTTTCTTGGAATTCTTGAACTGTCTGGCAAGTAAAGGGGGGGGGTTTACCCTGTGATTAGAATTTTCCTCCGAAGCTGCCCTCATGACCCTGCCAGGAGAGGTGGAGGCACCGCCAAATAAATTCATATGGGAAGAAAAAAGTGACAGCCTGCTGAGTGGGTGGCATGACTCAAAAGAACCCAGGTCTGGCCATCAAAACCCATAAGGAAATTGACACTAAAGGAGATAACCGGGTGGATAGGGGACGCTACATTAACATTAGCACTGTTCATGCTTGGCTAATATTTGTACTTATCACTGGCAACTTAGCGGTACTGTATTATGACAGTGACAGACTTCCCTTTAGAAATAAATGTGTAGATATATGAACAGGAAAAACTGAGAACAGTTTTTGGCCCTTTACTCTGACATAGAAGCGTTCAGTACACAGCTATTTTCAGATTAATAAAAAGATATTCTGGTCAGAGGAGATGAGAACAGGCTAGTTTGAGAATATAATGGTTTTAGAGGCCTGTTTCCCGTCCCCAGCTTTAATAATTGGACCTCTCAAGTCCTTACCCCTTCACCCACTCTAAAGTGCTAGTCATTATCCCTGTGATGGTGCAATTTAACACTTCAGTATTTTGAGATGATACATAAATAATTACTGAGTAAAGCCTCCTCTGTCTTGTCTTCTGCACAGCTGAGAGCTGCATAATTAATATGGAATGCTGGGAATTTGTATTTCCCAAAGCAGCACTCTTAATATACATTGCACCATAAACAGTTTTCACTCAGTAACACTATTATCTGCCAATCTGGGTGTGAGCCTAACAAACCATTAAAATGGAAAGACACTTCCTTTATAAGGCTAGCAAGGATTAGATTTTTATTTGTTTTACCATACATACACGAACTGATAAACGTCTAGCAATCAAATTTACAGATAAAGTAAGAAATGTACTGAGAATTTATTAGTTTTATTTAAGAATATTTACTTTTGTGTTACGGGTTATAAAGTTTTAATTATTTGAATCTCAGCATCCACAGTCATTAATCATTGTCTGACTCTTCCCCAGAGTTTTCCAGAACTGTAAAAATTTAAATTGTTAAAATCCAAAACCTACTTAAAACCCATTTTCCCAAACTATGAAATTTTTATTGATAAAAACAAAACAAAAAAGCTTAATAATAAACTGATATTTTAGAAACCTGAATTTTTATTCAAGTCAAGCTTACTTTTAATGTAGTGCTAATTTTTTTCTAACAAATATTCTTCCTGTATCATGAAAACAAATGGATCTATCCTATCTTCTTTCATTGCTGCTGTATTCATCTTCACTGGTTAATGATATCTTAATTTACTTTTTTGGAATTTACTCAAAATGTCAATCAGGAAATAATTTCTTTTGCTTTATCGCTCACTAGATTTTCCCTGCATGGAAGAGAAATGGAAGGGGACTTATAATAATGGTTAATGCTAATTAATAACCAGCATTTATGTATCGTTTGTATGTTCAATGAGCTTTACTAACATTAGCTAATGTTAATTAGATGGTCACTGTTATTGATAATAGTCTTCTTGCAGAGATTTACATATAGTATAATAATCTCGCTGAAAATTTTCCAAGTTTTCTGTTGGAAAATACAGTTTTGCCAAAATCAAACTTATTGTTCGTGTGCCAATTTTGACTTTTCCCATCAAAAACTTCATCAAAACAAATAGTTGTCTGTCTTGTTTCATTTTGATAGTGAAACATTTCATTTCAATTATATCATTTTGGTTACTTGAATATAATGAATTTTAATTTATTATGTTATATTGATATCAACACAATGTTTTGATAGTTCCTAATTAAAGTTTTCCAGAACTTTTATTTAGTGGGGAATTTCAAAATTTCAGCTTTTTGTTCTGATTCAAAGGTAGGTTCTAATAAATTGTGAGAGGATTGTCTTTCTTTGCTGGTGCAGTTTTTTCACATTTAGAAGTACTTGAAAAGATATGTACATATATGTTGATATGTATCTTGTACACATTCATCTTGTTAGCCATACTGCTTATTTTTTATAAATTGGAATTTTCCTGTACATTTTTGTGCACTTTTTATTGATATTGATTTTCATTTTGTTCTGCCATACATGCATGAGGAATTAGTAACTTGAAGGAACAAGAAAATTTCTCATTAGAACAAATCTATTAATCTTCTCTCTCACTCTCCATTTAATTTATGGATAGAATGAATGAGTTGTCTTCACCTTCCTACAATACAGTCTACAGAATAGTCCACCAAGACCATTTACCCTTGCTTTTGGAGGCTTCCAGAATCTTTGTAACTAAAGAACAAAGTCTGAAGCCTCTTTGTTGGATACATAAAAGTACACTCTACCTTTTCGTGACAAATATATTCTCTGATTTTTGCTAAATTTAAGAACTCTAACTAGACACAAAGTATTCAATCCATTTAATTGTCTCTTTAACACACATACAGGGATAATGATGTATCTAAATAAGATTATTCTATTTTGGCATCATTTTCACAAAATATTTAAGAACATGCTTAAGTCGTATCTACTTCAGTGAGACTGAAGCACATACTTTACATAATGAAACTAGTTGGACAATCAAGGCATTATGTTGTGTTACATTCATATTCTATGTTTATTTAAACTTTTGAACATTCCACCTGAAAACCACCATTTATTTTTATTTTTTAAGTCAATAAATGCTACATTGACATACTATATGACAATATTTATTGCACTGCTGCTTCCAGCAGGCTTAGTATATATACCGTGAAGTGTATAAGAATTTAAATATATGAAAAAAGCTAGTAAAAATGTAAAATGATCATTTGAAAAAATATTGTCATAAGCACACATGTTATTTTCTTATTACAAGAGAGCTGTTTGTTTGGTTTAGGAAACTCTAGACCGCTGATTGTCTAGTAGAAATGAAATGGAATGTTTTATTACTTCTTACTAAGAAATGCTCAAAATCAGTTATTCCTCCAAGTGCATATCAGTTTTACATTGTGAAAGATTTAGAGGTCATATTCGTCATATATATCAATCTGGCAAATTGTTTGCTTAAAGTTTTTTGTTGTTTTTTTTTAAATTTATTTCATGTTCCAAATGAGTTATGACCATACTTAATCTTTTGTATTAAAGCAGTAAGTAACTATCATAATGCAATAAAATCAATTTAAAAAGTTCTATCTGTAAATGTATCTTTCTTACTTTGCGCACA
This sequence comes from Chelonoidis abingdonii, assembly GCF_003597395.2. Taxonomy (NCBI): domain Eukaryota; kingdom Metazoa; phylum Chordata; order Testudines; family Testudinidae; genus Chelonoidis; species Chelonoidis abingdonii. The sequence goes on along the minus strand of NC_133776.1, from coordinate 97,378,294 downwards.
CATGCTATTTCTTATGTTAGCTTTTTCTAAAGGAACAGAAATTGAAGTTGTGGAAAGTCCAGGACTACTAGAGAAAAGAAATGACATATTGGCTGAGCCTAGGTGTTGATAGGGTAGGAAATACAGTCCCATTTTCATTCTCTGCCCTTAACCCAAGTCCAGAAATTGAAATAGGAATGTAGGAATTCCATATGGATCAGACCAGAAGTCCATGTAGTCCACTATCTTGTCTTTATCAGTGGGGAGTATCAGATGCTTCAGAGGAAGGTGTAAGGCAGTTTGGGAATAATCTGCCTCCCAAGTAAAACCGAACCAGATCTCTGCTAATTAGATTGACTTTAGCCCTGAAGCGGCAAATTTAATATCCCTGCCAAAAATTATCGTTAATTCTTAATATTAAAATAAATGTCATTCCCTTTTTTGAATCTTGTTAACTTCTTGGCCTCTGACTTCCTATGGCAAGGAGCTCCACCGTTTAATTGCTTCTTGTGATTTTTTTCTCCGTCTAGCTATGTATGAAAGGAAATGTGATCAGGAAGCTGAGGTAGGGCCCAAGGAGCTAGAACAGCATCCATTTACCAAATCATGAGGATGCTAATGTGTCTATTTCAATTCTGGGGGCATGTCAAAGTTTTTTAGTCTACAAAGCTCTGAATAGTTTGGGTCTTAACTGCCTGAGAGATGCCTCTCATTGTGTAATACAGTACTATGGCAGCTGAGAGTAGCTGCAGCACTTGAGCTAACAGTTCCTAAGTTTATTGAGCTGATCATTGTGTACCTATTTTTTTAAACTCTGGGAATAGCTATTAAAACAAATTTATGAGGTTGTGGCTATTGCTCTCCTAGGCCCTGATCCAGCAAAGCACTTAAATACGGTTGGGGTTTTCAAAGGAGCCTGGGGAAATTAGGCATCCAAATCCTATTGCAATTCAGACACTTTTGAAAACCCCATCCTACATGCTCAGCTCTAAGTATGAGAGTAGTCTCCTTGATGGGAAGTGATTTAGTGGATTGGGCTTTATTTGAGATGTTAATGTATTGATGTCACAGGAACTGGATTCTCCTCTTACTTGCATTTATTTTACACCAGAGATTTCAATCAATAGACTTCCGAGTTGCACTGTGGTACGATACCGCAGTCCTGCTTAATAGATTTTTCTCTATGCTTTCTGAATACCCAGTATGCAATGAGTGAAATGACACATTCTGAAGACATTACTTTAGGTGCATTACCCCTCTATTTTTCTCAACATCTTTTGGGGGCAGCCAGTGCTGATATAGGTCTTTTGTGCAGCTACTGAACTGTGTGCCCATATTTTATCCTTGCTTTGTAGGTTGACTGAGCAGCAGCTTGATGAAATTTGAGCAGCTGAATTCAGAGCAAGCATCTGATAGTCTTACTTGACCTGAATAGGATCTTTGTTCGGTATCACTGTTAGAGCACTAATTAGTTGGCAGGTACCCAACTGCATCAGAAATCAGACTATATTTTCAGCAAGACTCACATCCATACTGTCTATCCTTTGTTATGAGTACAGCACAAGAACTTGTTTCCTCCAAAACTGCAGCTTTCTGTTTGACAAAATAACAGAAATTTGTCAAATTTCATTCAAGTTTTTAGGGAAATGCGGAGTTTATGGTAGCAAGCATTCACAAGGAGCCCCATGCAATTATGAATTCTGCTTATTTATGCTTCTGGCCTTCATCCTTCTACTTATGAGGAGTTAGTCATCGCTTGATAACTCGTCTTAAAACAAGTTCCTCTGGCAAATACCTAGCTTAATGTGCCAGTCACTTGAATAGATATTTTAGCTGCAAATACATGTGCATAGCCCGCAGTGTATGATCTTGATCAGCTATCTCTTTGTATTGCACAGCGTGTGGTTAAAGACGATCATCCTATAGCTAGCAGAGTGATGTTTGAGAGTTGCAAAACTCTTCTGGTTACCAAAGTACCTAATCACAGCTCTCCACTATTGGAGTGTATTGGAAGACGTCACAGAAAATGCTTTTTCCACCAGAATTAAATAAAGAAATTTTAAAGCCCCCACCCTACACACACTACATCCGCACATACAGAAATTAAATAACATTTTTGGGAAATACACGTTCTGAATTTTTATTAAAATACCAAAAATTGTTTTATTTCTTAAATGTCTTATGAAATATACCCTTTATTTAGCCAGCTCTATTTAAAACAAGTACATTGATGTCAGTTGCACTGTATGTCGCACAGACTATATGCAATCGGATATGTTTTTGGGGTGGGGACTCTCTCTTTTTTGTTCTATGTTTGCCCAGCACTAGTCCATGACTGGGGTTCCTCAACAAATAATCCATTGCAGATTATCCATTGCAGATAATAAACTGATAACAATATCTATATGTGGGGATGAGGTCCCAGAAGACAGCACAGAAATACTGTCCAAAGGGGGAAAACACAGTGAAGGAAAAGTGAGGGCTCTTGACAGAGAGGAAGAAGGATGTTGTTCTAGGCATAGGCTATGAGTGGGAGCAAGAACAAAAAGACCACAAGGTGAAAGGTGGGCAAAGCCCAGGGAGAGATAGTATGTTGGCTAGGGCGGAGCTGTAGGGAGCCTTAAATGAGACTGAAGAGATTGATTTTGATAGAGAGAAGGGAGTGGGGAGATCAGGATGTCAGGAGAGGATAGGCTGATGGGTGAGGGTTGACTTGGGAAGTAGCTTCCAACAGTCACCGAAGCCCGAAGTAGAGTTTCAAGGCCCTTTTCCCAACATTCCTCTGTTCATGCCCTGGTGGGTTTGATACAACACTTGGCTGTTATAACAAGTCCTTGGGCAAGTTCATCTCCTTTGAAGATTCTCTTTCTTCTACATGATTGGTGCCTCGTTGACACAGGTGCCTATTTCTCCTTCTAAATGATCAAACTCTCTTTGCCTCTCTCTCTGACACATGGGAGACATTTTTGTTTTACATTCGATGTGAATATGTTGCTCTTGTTTCTTATTTGCTGCGTGATGATTGGGATATCTTTTACCATTTTTTTGCAGTCTTGGCTCTGTGGGAAAGGGTATACCTGCTTTTCTAGCTTGAGAAAGGAACCCGGATATGAGTTAAAGGATTAGACTACCACACAGGTCAATTAGGATTAGATGTTCAGGGGAGGCACAGTATTGTTACACCATGGGCCCAGATTCATACGTGGTGTCACTTTGCTGAAGACAGTGGAGTTACACCATAGCATTTATACAAAACATTAGGCATGCGTGCCATTCTTACAATACCAACCGGAGATCATAGGCTGATTGCTGTTGGAAATTGCACCTCACACAGGGTCAGTGTGCATGGGAAGTTCTCTTATTCCATGTCAAAAAGTAGAGTTAAGGCTCACTAACCTACACGTGATTCTCTCTATGCATGGTGGTAAACTCAAGAGTCTGAGAGTGTGTTGGAGCAAGTCTCATGTGGTCACTATTGTGATTTGACTGCACTGAAGCTAACATGCACTCATAGATACCGCTATATTCTAGAAATTACGTATAGTAACAGTAATGATATCCATTGAAGTAAAGGCAGCGGGAGTCTTCCTATTGACTGCACCAAGACCAGGATTTGGCCATCTACACTTTCAAAACACTGTACAAATATTATATCATCCCTATTCAAATAGGAAGTAATTACTGTAAAAGGAAAGGATCTTAAGATGTCACTGATAAGGGAAGAGAGGAAATAATGTACAGGATGAAACACCAGAAATATAGAGAGCGCCATAACAATGCAAAGACCAGCATGTAGCATAATTTGAAGCATAATATCAGATTTGATTGGACTAGATTTCTGTTGTTATTGATTTTCATCAAAGCTCCAAGGCTAATGCCCCATCCAATGAGACTGAGAACACATGTCAGTGTGGAGACAAAGGGTGAAATCCTGGCCTCACTAAAGTCAATTGCAAAACTCCCATTCACTTTACTGGGGCGAAGATTTCACCCAAAATATTGCCCAAGTGCATAGCACTACCTTAGATTCCTAGATCTGAACAAGTCAGAGCAGAACAAATCCTTAAGGAATTGAATAAATGAATGTTAAGTAAACTAGACATTTTGAAAGAGAGGAAGTATTTCCATATGTTATTAAATATTTTTAAGTCAAAAAAGTGTATCTAAGAAAAGTATTTTTTTTAACCACAGTCACAGGCTCCTATTTAAGGTTTTTGTACATTGCTGAATAATTTCACATTAGTTAGACTCCATCATTTCGCATTTCTCTCACAGTAGGGCGAACATTGCACTAATGAACACCTGGCCTCATTTGTCAAGAGCGAACTCACTACTATGAGACATCCTTCATCTAAAATGTAATTTGGGAAATTCAGCCATACTTTCCTATTTGAAATGATAACGTTGTGGAGTGGAGTGAGCCGTCTTCCTAACGCAGTGCACGGTACAGATAACTTTGCATATGGGACTGCTTTTTATAAACTTCATCATTAGAGAGACTTGAAATAAGGTATCCTGATATTTTTTCCACTTTAAACATGTTGTTTGGCCCAATGCAATTAACAGCAGGACTCCTCTGCATAGATATATGGTAAAAATGTGATACTAATGAACAAGGTATAAGAACTTACTGCTGTAAAAATTAACTGTCCCTGGAGAGAACTGGTTTGCATAATTCTTGTATAGAGTTGCATGGTAGAGGGAAGAAAAAACAATTACTTAGGGCTAGTTCCTGACCTCAGATATATGCAACTCCCAGTGGTGATGGGGTGATGGTTTTAACTGAGCCTGCACCCAGGTGTAAATTAGTGGTGTGGGGTTGACCAATCGACAGAGGTACTAAGTCTATTATAGCCCCACCCATGGAACTGAAGCAGCTCATGATTTTAATCCAGATGTCACTGGTGTGTCAGCCAAGATGGCAGCTGTCATCCAGGCATTTTTTTCTGCAGGTTTGTGCTGGCACACACCACCTCTTCGGTGAAATCCTGGCTCCACTGAAGTCAGTTGCAAAATGCCTGTTGACTGTGGTGGCCAGGATTTCAACTCTTGCCTCTAAAGTATTGATGCAGTTTTCTGGCCTGTAGTGTAAGCACATACCCAACAATTCTCTCACCGCACTACAACTGGCCACCAGGACAAGATGCATACTGGAGCGAGGAGAGAGATCAAGGAGTCAGGCCAGTAAGTAGGGGAGGATGAGAAAGAAGCTTTGTAGCCAAGAATGGTGCAGATGGGGCTCTCGATGGAGGGTAGAACACACAGGCAGGTGGAGTGGAGCTCCTAGCTGTACAGATTTTGCCCCAATAAGGAGATAGGAATATTGGGCTAGCAGAATGGGGAAGGTAGATTTTTGCAGAGACAAGATGGGATGGAAGGAGTTGATCTCACAACTATTTGTCCATGCTGGGCAAAGTATTTCAGGCCTAAATTGCACACAATTTTGCATTTAACTTATACAAGCATTTAATATGATTGTGCATGTAAATTAAGGGTTAAATTCAGCCCTTAGTTACAGCTATACAATTTTAAATGAATATAATGGGTGTAACAAGGGCAGAATCTCGTAAGTGCCCCTGTTATTTATATATGAAAAAGCTCTTAATATTTGACTGACTTGCCGTAAATTGCACCAAAGATAAGAATCTAGCTGCACTCTCAATTCATTTTTCTAACTTCAATATTTTCCTGCTGACTTTTTTTTCCCCCTCTGGAACAACAATGACAGCCAGTGGCCAGTTAGGTTAATCACAGCTATCTATTCTCTATTCAGATCTTATTAATTTGCCTTGCTCATCAAAATACAGGGAGCTTTCACTGTCAATGTTGCATAATAGAGGAGCAGTCAATCTACACTTTTTCTAAGCTCTCTTCAGCACAGTCCTGATTCCAGCAAACAGTTGTGATGGGGATGAAGGGTTCAGACCAACTTCTGTTCAGATTGGTTTTTTTTCAGGACACTTGAGGGTCAGTATAGAAAACCATTTAATCAAATTAGCATTTTTTACTGCAAAAGAGGTGTTATGAGTCTAGTAGAAGTCTACTTTGATTTAGAAAACCTGTTTTTGGTTAGTCTTCATCCTGGTAAATTTTATTTATTTTATGTTATGTTTTGAGCAAAGCTGCTCAAATTATTCACACTGAACAGAATTTAGATCTATTTTTCGGTTTGCAAATTGTCCCCAAAAAGTAACATGATGTTTATGAATTTCTTTGTTTGGAATTGTATGATGAATGATTTTATCTGGATGAGAATTGTTCTCTGCAAAGATGTGTTTAAGTATTGAATATTTGGAATTTACTCTTTGAGCTGCCTAACTGGTTACCTAAGTCACATATTTAATAGCAGCCAAAAGTATGCTGGGCATTTTACAGACATAGGCCCTAATTCTGCAAACACCAAGGCATGTGAATAATCTCACTGAAATCAGTTGCACGCATATTTTCAGGTTTGGGGTTAAGGGACAGAATACCTTTCGATGGTATAGTTTCTGTTCCAATGACTGCTTTAGGCACTGGGCTTTGATTCTCTCAGGAGAGAATCAGAGATTATTATGATAGTCAGAGACAGTGGGAGATAATCAGGAAAAGAGAATTTTGGCATATTTTAAATGGTTTCTTTACCTCTTTTCCACAAACTAGCATAATATTTGGCTATTATATGGACTTCAAATTTTGAAATACCTATGTCTCGATTTAAGAGGGAGAGAGCAACATACACTTCTTGTTGGCTGATCAGTAGATTCTATAGTCATTCTTTTTTCTACGACTCACACAAGGTGATTTAGCTAATGATTCACTTTCTCTCTCTCTCTCCACACCGAGCTTTCCTTGATTTAATCCCTTATGACTGCCTCCATTTTGGCCAACACACAGGATTTAGCTGGGCATCTCCAGAACTGAAGGCATGAGACTCTATGGCCTAGCTTGAGTTAAAGCATCAAGCTTTGTATGTGGGGAGTGGGGGAGAGCTGTAAAAGATTGAGAGCTTCTCTGGTATATGCATGGGGGTTGATACATCACATACTTAGCAGTGAGTTTACACACTTCCCCTAAAGAAAAGAATTTTATCCCAAGCTTCTGAGGCCCATGACAGTTCAAATCCCAGATGAGCCCCAGTTTATGTGTTGGTTACTATCTTGGCTCACACCTTGGGAATTGAACCAGGGACTTTCATAGCTAAAAGTATAAGTCTTTGCAACTTGAGCTAAAGAATAAATGTTTCTAGCTAGGACCTATAACAAACTCTCATCCTCTGTAGACTGTGCACTCTGAGGGACATGCAACACTTACCAATGGGTAACACTCACGACTCATTTGTATGCTCCACCTCTCTCAGGCTAGACACCTCAATGCATCTCTAAAATGTGTCCCATAAAAATACAAGCAAGAGCCTCCACAGGAATCTATTCCAGCCACAGAGGACAAACCTCTCCTTAAGGCAAACCCACTCTAAGGTAAAATTCTAACAAATCACGTCTACCAAACCATAGTGCTCTGCTACTCTGTATGTGTGTGAGGGAGAGAAAAGAGGAGAAAGAAAGAGGGAAGGCTTGGAGAGAACCAATACTATAATAACTATTCTTTTCATTTGGACCAGTGATTGTCTTTCCCTTGAACAGCAGCAGTTGTGGGCACGCTGATATAATAAATGGATACAAAAGGTCAAATCTTATTCATCACATGGGGAGAAATTCTAAACAAGAATCTATTGCCCCATTGCAGAGATATCTGATTCATGCAAGGAAGGGCAAAGATTGTTCTTAAACAAAGGACGCTAGAAGCATCATTTATTGATTTCTGTCTTGACTGGAATTAAGTTGCTTCAAGTACATAATCATGTGAAGAAGAATTTGTGAGAGACAGACTAATGCTTGCTTTCCCAGAGCATCTGTTAGAATTTTATCTTATTCCAGCTATAGCTAAGCTATGGCTTTTTTAAAAAGACAAGCTAGTTTTATTTTTATAAAATATAATGGTTTGAATAGGAGAGCTAGAAAGATATTGGAATTTCCCTTCTGTCAATTAACAGTGGATGTAATTTCAGTTGTTTAAGAGAGTAGCATTTTGACAGGCTGTATTACATGTTTCCTGCAGGTTTAAATATTTTAGTTCAATGATATCTCTAATGCCCGAACACTTTACAGACTTAAATGAGTGAGTTTATCAGCTGTCCTTGCATACAAGATGTGGGTCTGAATTAGAACCGTAGTTCAGAACAATCCAGCCCCATCAAACCAGTGAGTGAAATCAATTCCTAAAGACTATAGTATAAAACCTAAATAGAGATGAACTTTCCTTCCTAGCATTCATGTAGAGTCTGAGTTTCATTGGCAGCAGCTTACAGCACATGGACAAAGATTCTCCTTTCATTATTTTCACCCATGTACATCTAGGGTAACTCCACTGAAGTCAATGAATTTTCTCCTGATTTACACCAGCACAGTTTAGAGGACAGTTTAGTGTAAATCAGTGTTGCTCAAACTGGGGCTGCCGCGTGGGCAGGGAAAGCCCCTGGTGGGCCAGGCCGGTTTGTTTACCTGCCATGTCCGCAGGTTCGGCCAATCACAGCTCCCACTGGTCACAGTTTGCCACTGGAGGCCAATGGGAGCTGCTGGAAGTGGCACGGGCTGAGGGACTTACTGGGTGCTTGCTCCAGCAGCTCCCATTGGCCTGGAGCAGCGAACCCCAGCCAGCAGGATCTGCGATTGGCTGCACCTGCGGATGCGGCAGGTAAACAAACCGGCCCCGTCCACCAGCGGCTTTCCCTGCACAAGTGGCGATCCCAGTTTGAGAAACTCCCAGGAAATTGAGTGCACCTACCATGGATTGGCAGGAAGAAATCAGTTAACTCTACCAGTTGATGTGATGATTGTCTGCTTCTCTCAGCAATTGCTTCTTTTGACATGTGTTGCACTTCAGATCAGCTGGTTTCTTGAGTCAACAGAGCATTGGGTTAAACCCCAAAATGGCAATGAATATGCCAAGGTTCATGACTGGTTGGTCTAGTCGTTGTTGTCATCTTAGCGTATGCAAAACATGCCTCAGGTGGCATGTGACCAGGATTCAGAACCAAATTTGGTCCACTGGTTGGATCATTAGCTTCCATCCTGGGCTGGGTACTGACAAAGGTACTGCAACATGAACAATGATCCATGCCCGTCCATTGATCTAGTCACTCTAGTGCATTGGTGACTTCCTGTTCAGATTCTGATGGTCTTACTGTGTGGTTCTCTGTGCAAGACTAATGGATGCAGTATCCTTACTTACATTTTGTATAAAAAATGTGAAAATATAAGAATGGATGATAACTGTTCATTAAATGTCTTCTGATGGGAAATAGTGGTTTGTTTTTGTTGTTTGTGCTAAATGAAAATTTTCACAGAAAGTGTCTGCTTTTCATAGAAAATGTGGATTCTGTCAAAAAATTGAAAACCTAGAAACCAAAAATTTTAGGATTTTTTTAAAAAAATCTCTGAATTGTCAGTGGAAATTGTCAACATTTTTTTTTCATTTAAGTTTCTGTGGGGGCAGAGGACCCGTTTTCCAACCAGCTCTAGTAAAATTAAAAATATGCATTTTAAAAAGCAGATTTTTTCAAGGGTAAAATATTCCGCCCCCTTTGCAATACAGCTGCTTTAGTTCACTTATAAGATGCAGTAATAGGTAATATATTATGTCAGTAGTCAAGGAAGCCAAATAAAAATCTAACCTAAATCCAGATGGCACTTGGGATTGGAAAACTTTAGATAATGATCAAGATCTGATCTTGGCTTATGGCAAGTGGCTTCCACAAAAACTGTTGTCCTACTCCGGAGTTTAATCCAAAGTGTTTAGAAGTGTTTTTCATTATTTCTTTATCCCTTTAAGTGCCATCTACAATTTTCAAGTATAAGGAAAAGAAGAACCAAGCCCAGAGTCAAGGCTTTTTAGTATTCAGTATATCTATTGAGGTTTGTAACAGCTAGCCTTCACATTAGCCAAGATGTATTTGTTTTGTAATTAAGTTTCAGTTTAATTTATTACTGGAAATTATCTTTAAAAAATCATAAGGCAGGATACCTCAGTATTTCTCCTCCAAACTGAGCAATAACTTCTCCATCCAGATTTATTAGCTTTGTCTCTCTTATTCTCTTTTGGTACAAACATAGCCAGCCGAAAAAAAAAAAATGTAACCAATAGCTAACCTCCGTAGGCTAGTGACAAAAATCCGCTTTGACTCTCCTGTCAGTCAGTTTTCTTATGTGCTAGAGGCAAAACAGTTGAAAATGAGAAAATATAAGAAACTTATTTTCTCTCATATATGCATATGCAGAATTGATGTTTGTGGAATATTGGACACTAATAAATGCATTTGGAGTGTAATCATATAATAGTTCCCAATTCTTGTTATATCGGAGGCAGGGATACGTGTAATCATATTGTTTCTACAATCATATTCACCTTCTAGCTGGCTATATAATATAGACTTATTTTTTTCATGAATGTAATGACATTTGTAAAACAATTGTAAATTTGTAGGCATGATATTGATAGTGGTGGTACTTATTAGGCACTTTCTAGCTCTTCTGATTTAATGACATCCCCATCCACATAAAATTTTACATTTTATTTATTCATTATTAGGATCTTTTTATATAGTCATGTTCATTTATGTTTGAAAAAAACAAAAAACAATTGGCACTTCTGTAGCAGCTTTCTACATACAAGCTGTTTCTGGTGTATAGAAGAGGAGCAATTCCCAGGCTGGTGTGTTAGTGTTCACTGTAATTAAACAATCACACTGGAAACATCCAGTGGAGATTTGTAGGTAATGGGAAAACCACTGGAAAGGTGTCCGTGCTGTGGTCTGATTTTTACAAAGGTTTCAAAACTGTGAATAGATTGTACGTAGCCAGTAATAATGTAGGTGAGGAACAAATGGGTTCCCTCACTTGAAAATAATTGAACACACAGGCAGGGGAAATATAGTTAAGGGGATAAGCAAACTCCCTCTACAGCCCCCTTTAAAAAATAAATCACTGTTTATGATGTTAGTTCTGCTTCATGATAAATATGGTTTGAAAACAAATCGTGCAGGAAAATAAAGTAAAAACCTTTTTTTTTCCACACTATTAATTTAGATGAGTATAAAAATACTTGGAGTGGAGTTGTTGGAAAGTGGGGGGAGTTAAGCTACTGTTTAATCTTATTTTTGCTCGTCTCCTGTGTTAGCGGAACTTTTGTAAACGAAACTCCAGGGTTCCATGCAACTTCCATTATGAGTGGAATCCTGCTGGCATCTTGGAGCCCTTTAGTAAAGCCACTGCCACCAAACATTGGATCTTGACTGATCAAATTTAATAATGGAAATCACTGAGTACAACACAGAAAATTCTTTTTTTAACCTACAAAATAAACAACTGTTTCTTTTTTCTTGTTAATTTAAAACACAAAAGATAGTGTGGAATAAGTTTTATGCAGCATTTCAGAGGTAATACAAACTGAGAGTAATTGTTCAAAGTGAATAAAGACAGATATGTCATGGGCTAAATGACCATGGTTGGCTGGTTGAGAGAGGGCATGAAGGGTTATTTCATTGGCCCTGATGTTCCTTAAGCTCTGATAACCCCTCATTGATCTTTGGCACCATAAACCACCTTCTATGAGGGATATGACTGATATGATGAGACACCTGATTGCACCATACCCCACATGACCACAAGCCAATGGACTTTTCCTATCAATTTTTGAGTTTCACACTACGTGTGTGTATCAGGACTGCAGACAGAATTTACTAAACCTGGGAAAAGACACAAATCTAGCACTTCCTTGCAGTGACCCACGTACCCAGAGGCAGCATCTCTGTATCATACTCTGCTGCCCTGCTTCTCTTGGTGTTGCAAGTAGACAGGATCACACCTGCATGGTCCCCAGCTTGGCATCCCCAGGGATCTCTTGTGGTCTCCAGGTTCTGTTTACAGCATCATGACCTCCAGCCTTATCTTCCTATCCACTTGAACCCAACATGTTCTCCCATTCAGTGATCATGTAGAGTGGAATACTTCATCATAGGCAGACCAAACTCTGCCCTTGGAACAGGCCTGAATTTATTTAACTTCCTAATGTTGCACCAGTTACAGTAAAATCTGTGTTCACTTATGAAATTGCTGTTTCCATGAACATTTGTGCTAGTGAACTTCACTAGAACATTCGTGGAAACCAAACATACAACGGGCACAATCTCAGTTAACATGAACACAATTGCTTATTCAAGTGCATATTCTGATTGTCACCCAGCATCAGTGAAAATGTAACCTTCTGTATTGGTCCAGGGTATAAAATTGGTATAATGCTTGTATATGTTCATATTACATTACAATAGTAGAGTCTTCGCTTAAAAGTTTGCATATCTTCAGCATAACTGAACCAGAGTATATTTTCTGTGCTATTTGAGGATGACAGAAACAGCAGGACTCAGAGCATTGTGCAGGATTACAATCTTGCCATCTTTGGGCATGGTTTTCAATTGCCTCCTGCACTTGAGTTCTCATCTGCACCAGTGCAAAGTGAGTAAGAATACCTATTCAGAATGGCAGCATTTTACATCCACATTGCAGTGGGGCATGTGACTTCAGGCCAATAGTAAATCTGTGTCTTTCTTTGCATGTAGAAGATGTTGTGGATAAAAATTAGGGCTATGGGTTGTTCCTCCTGATATTGTGTGTGCAAAGGGGGTAGTTTTGGTGGTGGTAATAGTGAGTATTCTTATGGTGATGGTTGCTTTGGAGAATCAGTTTTCTACAAATGGAATGTTGAAGGTGTTTGCATTTACCATGCACAGGAGCACATGTGCTCTGTCTCTCTTTTTTAAAACTGATGTAAAATGGCTTTGAATAACAGGGGTTGGAACATTGCTAATGCTCCTGTAAAGCTAAGGGAAGGAAGATGTTCTTTTAAGAAGCAATTTGGATCATCCTGTAATATGGCATGGACTTAACTTTTTTTATTTGTAGTCAAGGGTCTTTGTAGTCTTTGAAATTGGCTCTGGGAGCAGTAGTCATCTGAAAATAATTGTTTGAGAGAGCTTTCTGGTTTGACATCTCTCTGAAAATAATTCATTTTCTTTCATGGTAAAATAGACATAAATACATTCTCTAAAACCTCTCCCCATGTAAAGGGTTGACACAAAGAAGGTAACAAACAATTTGAATTTGGATAAGTCTTTAATCCTATTTTAGAACCTTTGGGTGATGTCCTTAAATAGTTCTCTGTGTAAATCAGGATTTTGTATTGTTTCCCCAGTAGCTGTATGTTAGATTTAGAGGTAAGGGAAAATTTGGACAACCTATGTGCTACAGAAAGGAAAGGTGAATTGGTCCAGGCACTAACTTTACACATATTGCTGTGCCCACTCACTGTATTTGGAAGGGGCAAGACAAGAGAGCTATGGGTTATACTATAGTTGTGTAGTTGGAGGATGTAGAGGAGCGGACTCACCCCCACGGCACCTCCTGCTGGTGACTCCTGGGAATTAGCTCAATCAGCTCCGGAGCGCCCTCTGCAGGCCAGTGATCTGCATGTCCTCTGGCCCCCCTGTCCCTCTCTGGACCCGGTGCCCTTTTACCTGGGTGCTGCCCCCTGGCAGGAACCCCTTTGTCTCATGGTCTCCCTTCCCCAGGGAGACCTCACCCTCTATCCCCACCTTGCCTCAGTATAAGGCTGCTGCCAGTCATCATCTAGCCCCATACCCTGTAAGACAGACTGACCTAGCCCAGTTGTTAGGGCACTCACCTGCAACATGGGAAAGCTGGGTTCAAGTCTCTCTCCAGAACAGGCACTTGAATCCAGATCTCCCACACCCCAGATGAGTGCCCTAACCATTAGACTAGTCAAGTGGATATTTGGATAGTATTCTTTTTCTCTCTGACTTTGACCAGAAATTCCATGCTGGACCTGAGAAACCTTTCTAGACAAAATTTTCATTGATCCCAGTTAGTTCCTGCAAACAGTTTTGGTTTAGGTGAATTGGCATTTTCTGACATATTTCATGGAAAAAATTCCTGAGCAGTTCTAGTCACAAAAGCCTGAAGTAACAATATAGGTACAGTTACAGGGGCTGGGAAACAACCACTGTCTTTATGAAGAAGTTAGGAAATAATTCAAAATAATCTGGACAAATTGGAGAAATAGTCTGAGGTAAACCGGATGAAGTTCAATAAAGACAAATGCAAAGTGCTCCACTTAGGAAGGAACAATCAGTTTCACACATACAGAATGGGAAGAGACTGTCTAGGAAGGAGTATGGCAGAAAGAGATCTAGGGGTCATAGTGGACCACAAGCTAAATATGAGTCAACAGTGTGATACTGTTGCAAAAAAAGCAAACGTGATTCTGGGATGCATTAACAGGTGTGTTGTAAACAAGACACGAGAAGTCATTCTTCCGCTCTACTCTGCGCTGGTTAGGCCTCAACTGGAGTATTGTGTCCAGTTCTGGGCACCGCATTTCAAGAAAGATGTGGAGAAATTGGAGAGGGTCCAGAGAAGAGCAACAAGAATGATTAAAGGTCTTGATAACATGACCTATGAAGGAAGGCTGAAAGAATTGGGTTTATTTAGTTTGGAAAAGAGAAGACTGAGAGGGGACATGATAGCAGTTTTCAGGTATCTAAAAGGGTGTCATCAGGAGGAGAGAGAAAACTTGTTCACCTTAGCCTCTAATGATAGAACAAGAAGCAATGGGCTTAAACTGCAGCAAGGGAGATTTAGGTTGGACATTAGGAAAAAGTTCGTAACTGTCAGGGTAGTTAAACACTGGAATAAATTGCCTAGGGAGGTTGTGGAATGTCCATCTCTGAAGATATTTAAGCGTAGGTTAGATAAATGTCTATCAGGGATGGTCTAGACAGTATTTGGTCCTGCCATGAGGGCAGGGGAATGGACTTGATGACCTCTCGAGTTCCCTTCCAGTCCTAGAGTCTATGAATCTATGAATAACTTCATGGTGTTACCAGCCTTCACTCTGTTTGTGAAACCTCTTATGGAGGCTATGTGAACCATTTGAGTATATGCTACATTGGCTGCTCTGCTTACACAGCCATTGCATTACAATTTTTAACTCATTGGCTTACATGGATCTTTAAAATTACTTGTCTTGTATTCTATGTTATATTCCATTCCATGAAAACCTCATAGGTGACATCCTAGTTTTGTTAACGTCACTGGCAAAACTTGTATTGATTTCAATATGGGCTAGCATGTCACCTGTTAAGTACTCTATATTATTATATTGTATTGTACTGTCCTCTGTTGATCCATCAACGCGTTATGGAAATTGTATTCAGCTGCGGAACATAAAAATGTCTAGCTTAAAAGGGACATCATCGATCTGAAATCTAGTCAGAGTCCAGAGTAGTTTCATGTATTACATCTGCCCTTGTGTCTTGGCCATGTTGTAGATTTATAGTCATATTATCCTGTTTTTCCAAAAAGTTTCCTCTCTCCCCATTACTGTTTCAAAAGACCTCCACAAACAGGGGAAGTGCTTGACTACCCAGTTATGCTTTGGAACTACTGAAAGTGTCTATACACAAAGAGTTATCACTTTGGTGGGAGTGAAATATTTTATTCTCTAATCACTGTACCTTTTAGTAATCTTAGAGGTTACCTGGAACCACAGTATGTAACAAACATTGAAATTGAGGTATGGTTTTTTTTCAGTGTTCCTTTAAATGAAATCTCTTTACCTGGACATCTCACCGGAGAAGAATATGACTTAAAAGTCTTCTCTTTTACTGTGGTTTTGAAAGCCTATAGATTTCATTGTTGTGTAATAGCTGAGTGAGTGTATTTTCAATGAATTTAACCTACCTTCTCTAGAGAGGGAATATTCTTCATTTCTCCTTTTTTTAATGAGAGGATGTGTTGATAAAACAAAATACATTTTCTTCAAATGACTGTAGGAAGAGGAATTCTGTCCTCCTGGAAGAATCACATAATAAGGAACAATAAAATAAAAGATTAGGGGGAGGGAAGCCTTACCACACCTGAAACTAGAAGGTCAGTTTCAAAATCTGCTATTCTGAGTTGTTTTGCTAAAATGCCCATTGAAATCTTATCTCCCATCTACATCTCACTATAGGAGTGTGTTTTATCATAGTAAAGGTACCGTCCTCCTAGCAACAAATGATATGCCAGTTGGACCAGCTGCATCTATATTTTCATTCTTTCTCTTTCTCTGTGCCTTATTTTATCAATGACACTTGTCTTATTACCCTCACCCACTTCCTAGCCAGTGATTACAAACAGTCAGAAATTTTTGTGCAACCCTTACAACTGTTTAGAATAGGATATAATTGTAGCCTGGAATAACTGGCTTTTGTAGCAAAGCTCCATTAACCTGGCACAACAGTTCCTATAACAAATCCATGCTCAGGTTCATTAAATTTTATGCTGTGTAGTATGGGATATTCTAACACAGATATATGAGCATGTTATCTAAGACCTCGACGCATTGTGCAACTTTAAAAAAAAATACAGCAAAAAACATCTTTAGATCTGCATTGAATGCTTGTTCAAATACATTACAAATTCTTATGTATAAATTAAAACATTTAATCTGAATATACAATGTACCTGTGTGTGTTTTCGTATACACACAAAACACACATACAATATGGAATTTGGGCAGGACCAGCTCTAGGCACCAGCGTTCCAAGCATGTGGGATGGCACTTTTCAAAGGGCAGCGCTCTGGCCTTTTTTGTCTTTTTGGTTTGGCCGTGGCAGTCTACCCCTCCCCTTTTTATTTTTTATTTTTTTTGCTTGGGGTGCCAGCCCTGAATTTGGGTGCCAAACTTCCTTAAACTGGAATTTTCAAAGACGTGTGTGTGTGTGTGCACGTGTGCACATGGTACAAGCACATGCTAGCTAATTAAAAGATGTATTGTGATGTATTTAGTGTTATGTGTTTTGAAATGACATGAGTGTTTGTGCTGAACATTTTTTCACAAATTGGAAATTTCTGCATCACGATCTTTCATTGGTGTGGACTCCAGTGGTGCTTCACCAATTTCCACTATCTGAGGACCTGGCCCACACTTACACCGTATTAAAGTTGGACAAAATGTACACCAGGTTCAAGAAAATTTTCCCTTTTTTCAAGTCCACAAAACTTAAATGAAATCAAATAAATGTTGAGATAACATCTCTTAGGAGGAGGAGTTGTAAGAGATCATGAACTCATGAGTGGTAAGAACCACAAACACAATATTTCAGTTCTTCAGTCACTGACTTGTTTAAACTCTTTGCATTCAGAATGTACTTTAAAAACTTTGCTTAGGACTCACAGCAACCTATGATTTTAAAGCTTGTCTTTGTTTTAAAGATAGCAAAGCTGAGATTAAAAGGTAAAGTTCATTTTATTTTTTTTAAATGATGTAAATGCAACAAAATCAAACTACTAGTTCTGCCCAGAAATTAAATTGCTCAGGAGATTGACATTGAAATGTTCTCAGTGCTGATCTATCTCTGATCACACTTTGATGGAAGTTTTACAGGTTTTTTTTTTTTTTTCAAATGATACAAAATATAAATGCCACTCACGGGTTCATGGTGCTTGAGGTAAGTTAACAAACAAAAACTTTGAACAAATAACAATTTGTTGAAACAGCAAAAGAAACAGGTGTGAAATGAGACTTTATAGGTATGTGTGATGCAAACACAGATTCAGAGGCTTATTGTATTTACTTCTTCTGTTTCATGCTGCTTACAGAAAAAAAGCACACTGTTTCTGAAGTGTCCTCAAGGCAAATATAGCAAGCTAGATAAGTAACCCCTTAGTCTCTCTAATTGGATAGATAAAAAAAATCTTTATGTGAAAGAGTAACTGAATGCCTTATCCGTATGTGCAAATAGGCACAATGGAAAAGATCCTGAGGATATTGCAGCTGTTTACATGAATAAAGAATTTATAGATTTTTCTTGTATGAACGTAGAGTGGTTTTTGTTTAAAACATTTTTCTTATTCTGGTTTTCTTTCCACCCAACATTTTGTCCTATTAAGTAGAAAGAATTTAGAGGGGTTTAGAAGCATGCATATAAAAAGAAAAAGGATAAATAGAAAAATTTCCAGAGAACGTATTAAAAAGGAAATATGCACAAGCAATTGTCTATTGATTTAACACTGTAGGTCAGATCATGGTCTTATTAGGAACAATGGGATTAGAATGTGGCCAGGGTTTGGACCTAAGATATTGATTTCTGAGTAGAAGTGCAGATAGCTTTGGAATTACTTGTTAGTTATTTGAAATCTGCTGCTTTAGTTCTGTGCTATGCACGTACCTGATGTGGAAAGAGTAATTGTGTTACAGAACCCTAATAGGCTAGAAAGGGTATTTTGGGACATACTTTAAAGATATTTAGGCCGTAAGGATGCAGATAGGGACCTAGTGGAATTTTCAAAAGCATCCTTAGTGTCTAAATACCTTTTTAAAACATCCCTTTGTTCCTGGAGTTTATCTGTTCTTACAAAAGCTCATTATGGATTGGGAAGGATAAAGAATAAACCACGGCATACAATTACCTGTAAGAAGTGCTCTAGTCAAGTGAAGAGTTTGATGAAGCATCATAATATCTGTAAGCAACCATATCATAGGCAGGATAACTGTTTAGTATTTGATTGGCATGCATGTCCACCTGGGGACACCACAGCCTCCACCCTAAATATTCGCAGCCATAAATGCACAGTTGATATCAAATAATTAATGGTAGGTTGCATGCTGGAGAAGCACTGATGGTGAAAACACAAGGGATCATTGAATGACCACAGATTATTTCAGTACATCTTAGAATAATGGAAATAATAGGTGGGTCACTATTACAGTACTCTTATCCAATGCAGGGTTACTCCCCTATAGAACATTCACAGTTCTTTTTGTTCAGCCCAGGTATAAAATGACTTAACTGATAAAGCTGCCCTAATTTCTCCTAGCAGATGACTGTGACTACAAGTTCAATATACTATGGTCTTAAGAAATGTTTCCTGATATTCAGACTGAATTTTCCTTCTCTTAGGCCTGGTCTACACTGGGAAGGGCGTCGATGTAATATACGCAACTTCAGCTACGGGAATACCGTAGCTGAAGTCGAAGTATCTTATTCCGACTTACCTCCCGGCCTCACCACGCGGGATCGACGTCTGCAGCTCCTCGTGTCAACTCTGCTACTGCCATTTTCTCGGTGGAGTTCCGGAGTCGACGGGAGCGCATTCGGGGATCAATATATCGCGTCTATATGAGACACAATATATCGATCCCCAAAAATTTCTCTCTACCCACTGATATGGCGGGTAGTCTGGACATACCCTAAATCTCTTCTCACTGCTCCTAGTCATGGCCTTTCAGTATCTCAGCTGATGGCTGACCTGCTCTCTGTAGCTATAGTATATTCAGATTAAGAAATTTTGCCTGCTGCCAAAGAGATAAAGGCACCGAGACACAGCATTAAGAGGTGCCATGGGTTTTTTGACTTCTCTCCATTTCAGGTTGGGACTGGGTGTTACCACTGAAAAGTTTGCTACCAGTTCCCTTGTGGTGTTGTCTATGCTACAGAGCTTCCATAGTTATGCCAGCAGAGTCCCCCAAATAGAGAAGCCGCATCAGCAAGCAGAAGTTATTCCACTGACACAACTACACTATCTCCCCGAATGACATTAGCTATGCCAACAAAAGTACTTTTCTGTCAACATAGTTATGTTTAGAGTGGGGTTTTTGCCAGCATAGCTATGTTGGCTAAGCTTTGTAGCATAGATCATGCCTAAGATATGACCTTTATCTCCCTGTACTTCTAATAGGAAATAACGAAAGTCCTGGTTACTTGTATGTGGTAACGGTTAGAAACCAAGGATATGTCTGTACTGAGGTTTAAAAACCCACAGCATTGAGTCTTAGAGCCTGGGCCAGATGATTCAGGCTCATAAGGCTTGGGCTGCAGGGCTACAAAATTGCAGCATAGATGCTCAGACTGGAGCCCAGGCTCTGATCCCACTCATGGGATCTCGAAGCCTGGACTCCAGCTGACCATGACTGCATTTTTTTATTGCAGCGTAGATGTACCCTGAATGTTTACCAACAACCTCTGTGTGGATGAGCTCATCTTCTTCAGCTCAGAGTATTCTATTCTGATGACTTTCTGAGCAGGTATGTGAAATCGCTTCTGAATGGTGGCATCCATTATAGTCCTATTTGTAGTTAAAGGGCTCTTTTTTCTTTTACCAAACGAAAAAGGTAATCAGAAGGAAAATATAAGCATTAGGAAGTGCCTAGAAAACATTTACTTAATTAAAATTTTGAATATTTAATTTACTCTGCTGCTTTATGAAGCTGGGTAAAAACCCATCAGTCTGTTAGGTATTAAAATGCAAATACTGGATATTTCAACTGCCTTTTAAAGAGAAAACTCATTAGCTTTGTTCTTCATGAGAATGCCTTTTCTGAAAATGTAGAAATGTATTGGTTGGTGGAGAGTTACAATATAATTTGTTTTTGAGGAGAAGGGGAGAAAAGTGCATTCATGCCGAAGATGCATAGGAGATTTCATAAAATGTTTCTCAACCTTGTTTTTAAGCAATTAATAAAAGGAAAACCTAAAATTAAAAAGCTACTCCTGCTAATTACTTATGCATGTGCATAGTCACACTGGACTCACAATGATTTGTATGCATCTGAAAGATTAGGATTCAGATTTCAAATTAACTGGTTAGAATCTTGCTCATTTAAAATATAACATTTTTTCTTATAATATTTTGTATATGTTTTTGTCTGGATAACAGACTCCTCAGATCAACTTCTTCCACGTGCCTACACCTTTTCTTCATGACTGGGAAAATGTGTGGTGTAGGGAAAGTAGTGCAAGCACTACATTTGAAATGGAAACACTTTTTGTTATTAACCCAGATTTTCAGAGAAACACGTATTTTAGATACTTCTGCTTGGGGATTTCAAGGCTGCTATTTTGGAAATACATGAACAATTACAAAAAAGTTTGAAATACCATAAGAGTCAGACAACTTTGTAGTAAAAATGTGTGATTTGGGTTTTGTTTGTTTGTTCCAGAGGAATACCCTGCAAATGTATTTCTCATTAGGAGTTCACATTCACTTCCTTCTGGTGAATTAAATGTCAGAACTCCACAATTAGCTTAGTGCTTTAGTTTTCTCATATCTGACACTCCAGTTCCTACCTCAAAGACGGGAACTAGACTATAGACTGAAACAGCAAAGAATGATGACGTCAGAGTGGCATACTAAGCCCAAGTAACACTGAGCTATTATATCATGTATTTTTTATGTGACACTATTTATTTACTAATGTGAATTCCAAAACTTTTTGAAGCCTTTGGAGCACAGAATCATAATACAAAATCTTTCAAGAAGCAGTAAGAAAATAGCACCGCAGATGCTCTGCACCTTATAAACAAACAGTTTAAGCCAGATGACCAATGAATCTAACCATAGGACATACATGGAAAACCATGTTAGTTATGAAAGCCACATTAGAATGATTGGAAAATTCTGGACCAAATGTCTTCACTTCCCTAAGTATCTGTTTTTTTGATAATTTACCTACCGGGGGTCCATTTTGAAACACCACAGACAAAGAACAGTCTCGGCTTCCATGAATGTCAGCTGGAATCCTGGATGCTCAGTACTTCCTAAAGTCAGGCCCACTTTGCTGATCAGCAAGTCAACTAATACAATAATATATTCTGTGCATGTGAATCATGTACAGAATATATTATTTATTTTATTCATAGCAATTGCTGTTTATTCATAGCAATTGAAGGCATCCAACCTAAAGCAAAAATTTATGGTTTATAGGCAACCAGACTGAAACATTTAGTGGACCAGCTTCACACAAACAAAATAAGGTGCAGTTCTTCAAAGTTCATTAAAATTACATTTACAAACAGATCCTATAATAAAGAGAAAAAATACCCAGATTTTAACATTCTTTAGATAGTATTCTAGCCATTAATCTCACTGCTGTCATTAGGCATTCTGTATGCAAATAACTAGAAATATTTTCAAAAGTGTATAATCCTCAGCTCACTCTAGCTTCCTAATTACCTTTTCAAATATATTAATCATAATTTGATTGCATTTTGTCAATGAAAAATACATACATTTTTGCCTCCTGTACAGTGTCAGCAGAGTACCTGCTCTCATTTTTCTCAGTATGTGTAACAAAAACATTTTAAAAATGATCTAAAAATCCGATCTGTCTGTTAATAATTTGATGTCTAGGAAATGAAGGGAAAACATCATTGAGAGCTTTTGAACAATGCATTACTACCCACGCATGCAAATGCATCAAGATACACAATTGTATTAACAATGACATGCTGAATATTGCAATTGTCGGCTGAAATCAACGGCAGCTGCCTCTGGTTATTTCTTCAGTCTCATTTAGATACAGTATGCAGTTGTTTCTTTACTGGAAAGGGACGCCTGTAGAAAAATGGATGTACATACAGTGGAAATGCAGCCAGTGCAGGCATACAGGGTCTGAGACTGTTCCATTGAAGTTATTGAGAGTTCTGCCATTAACTTCAATGGGAGCAGGATCAGCCCCTTGGACATATAGTTGGTGTTATTACCTTGTACATACCCACATAATTTTGAAAATTTTGCCCTATTCATTCTACATGTTGGGCTATCAAAGTATATGTAAAACAATAATTGAAATAGTATTTGTTTTTCCACTATTTATAATCAAACCTCCAGGTTTCCTGTACCAGTATAACTATAAGTCATAGTCCCATTAGTCAAGAATCATCAGTTAATCATTTTCTGCTGCTAAGTCTTCTAGCAGAGTTCCCTTCAAATCAATCATTCTGTTCCCTCAAACTTGACTTTTGACAATAAAATCTCCACAGATAATTGTTTGGCTGCAGTTTTCCCTATCCTATTGCAAGATGCTTTTTTATCAGTTGGGCTGACCTCAGGATGATAGGTATTGACACCTTAACTCCTCACCTCTGAACTTGACAGAGATACGATCCAACTCAGTACACATGTTCATTTCATACACTTCCATATCTCTTTCATATTTATGTCTCCCGAATAATAAACATCAGAGCTCCACCAGCTCCTCCCCCCCACATCCCTTTCTCAAGCAGTCAAGCCCAGCACTAAATACTTCGTCAAAGTTTTATTTCTTGTATAGCATCAACATAGACACTGAGAACAACATACTGCTAGATTATTTGTCTTACCTGTCTGATCACAGATTGTTACCAGTCCCAGTATTCTCGCTAAGACTGACATGCCGTCATCTGCAGTTCACATGGTCAGCAATTTGTGAACAAGAGTCTGATGTTCAAACTCTTGAGAACTGTGGAAAAGAATGGCTACCTTGGTATGGAAATTGCTTTACTTCCTTACCTTGATGTCACCACTGTTCAGGTCTGTTCAGAAACCAGAAAATCAAATCAAGGCTGAAATGATCAACTTGTTTCAAAAGGTGTGTAAAGGTTCCTGAAGAACAGGAATCGTTTGATGATAGGAAGGGTGTGTGTGTGTGTGAAGAAGTTTGTATGCCCAGTAATTCCTCCATGTGAAACTATTTGCTTTAATAAGTCTCTCCCTTTTGGAACCTTGCTTGAAGGAACGCATGGATATGGCCACAAAAAGATAAATTAAAAAAAGGCGATATACAGTATCAATCACAAGGCAAACAGATTAATTTGTACACTGTCAGACAAATCCTTCAAGAATGGTGGTTGTGATGTCTTTATCCAGTGGCCAAATGAAGAGAATACAAGAAAGAGCACAATATAGGATATATCAACTCAAACTGTATAACTGAACTGAAAGCTATTCTCACTACACTGCAAGAAATTAAGAGCAGAAATAGAAGTGATGTTGTGATGTTTGTTGACTCTGAGGCAGAAATTCTCAATTCCTTTCAAAGAAACCAGTACTCTTTCAACAATGCAATTCATTCAGAGGATCTAAAAGCGAGACAATAAATTGACTTTTAAATGGATTAATCTGATATTGGTGTAAACAGGAATGAGGTAGCTGATGACAACAACTGGAAGATCAGAAACTCAGGTTGGAATGGCAAAGGCTGACGATATTGACCCTATATCAAGGGATATATTCACTGATATAAATGGACAAAAAATGATCCCTGATTGGTATCAAAACACCTTGGAAAATAACATCCACTATCATGAGATTGCAGATATGGAACTCTGTAGGAATGCAACTCAATAGAGATTGCACCAAAATATATCCCTTCCACAGAGTTTAACACCTGTCCAGCCTTTGAAATATAATATCATAAGGGAAGGGAAGTTTTGGGCTTGGACATCTTAGTTCAAGTTCTTATAAAGGATGCTGTATGAGTTGCCAATTTTATTCTCAAACTTTGTGGCCTGATATGATTATCACAGGACAGGATAACAAGATCAACAGCAGTTAACCATTAATAATTGAATGGGAATTAGAATAAGTTTATCTGCTTCTCTGCTTTATCTGCTTCATCTGAACTCAATGATAAAGCTCTCCTTTACATGAATGGTCCAGGACTTTATCTGTATCTCTTAAGCATGGGTTTTCTTGTTTTGTTTTTTTTAATTATAATCTAGAATTATATATTTTATAGATATATGCATATAGTTATTTTCATATTCAAGTTGTCACTAAGTGATTTATAATAATCCATTATATTCTGATAGAGGAATGACTATGCAATTGCTGTGAGTTTGTCAATAGCACACTCGGATGTCATTGGAACTCCTTTGTAATTAAGAGATTTTTGGCCAGCGCCCTCTACGCTTTTTGAAAAGTTTCATAGAATCTCTAACTTCTACTTTTATCTGCTGGGTACTCCCAGATATACAATAATAAAGTTGCGGCCTGATTAAATCCATATTAAAAGTCTCTTGTCCTCCTTTGGGTATAGCCGAACAACAGGACTTTGGAAAATTATGGCAAAAACCTGGGGCTAAACAGGTTTGACCATCTCTAATACTGAGTCATTAAGGGTACAACCTTCAGTGTATGAGAGTAGAACCTTACAGCGTAGCAGCAGAATGTATATACCAGAATCCCTGGGGATTAAGAATTGATGTTAAATAGGTTAACCAGCAATTTTCAATCCTCAGTTCCTTTGGAGTTGTGTGTGGGGGGGGAGGTGAGAATATAACAGAAAAGTTAAATTAATTAGATGGAAATATATGGAGTATGAATAAATGTATAGAAATTGCATTATCAGTGACAAGTGAGAGTCACTGGGTTCTTCTGGAAAGAATTATTCTGTTCACTTTACAGTTCTTCCTAAGAGTTTTTAGTCCAAAACTATCCGTGAAAATGATGGATACTTTCATTAATTTGATTTAGCAAAATTAACAGGCCTAATGAAAAGCTACTCATGTATTTAGCTTATCAAATACTCAGATTATAAATTCTTTGGGGTAGGGGATGTTTCTTGTTTTATGTGTGCACAGTCTTAACAATTGTAGTCAGGGATTTAGACCTTTCTCAAAAATACAATTGGTAGTGACCTAAACAGAAAAACTAAGTGGTTGTTCCATCTAATCACAACATTCTGATGTAGATTAGAGAAAGACTGTGGCCTAGTGGATATAGCACTGAACTGTGAATCAGGAGACCTGGGGTCTATTCCCAGTCTTGCTACTGACCTGCTGGGAAACCCTGGGCAAATCATTTTCAGGGGGGAGTGATAGCTCAGTGATTTGAGCATTGGCCTGTTAAACCCAGGGTTGTGAGTTCAATTCTCATCAGGGCCATTTTTAATAAACAAAAAAAAACTGTCTGGGGGTTTGTTTTGCTTTGAGAGGGGGTTGGACTAGATGATCTCCTGAGGTCCCGTCCAACCCTGAGATTCTATGAAGAGTTGAAAGATCCATCACATTGTATTTGGCTTGTGTAGGCGGTAATGTGTCAAAGTGAATAGGTAACTATTCTCCTACATAATTGCAGTGAGGAATGTGACAAACACATAACTCCACTGCAAACTGAACGTTTGTTGAAATGTTTCTCATGCTCTTTAATATAATGACATTTAATTTTCCCCTATAATTACTGGGTTGATGCAGATCCACAGCTAATGTAAATCAGTGCAGTTCCATGAGCTTCACTTGAGCTACATCTGTTTATCTTTTCCAGGATTCTAGCCATGAACCAATAGGATTCCCCTCTATGCAAAGATTATCATGAGATGGAGTATCTGCCTCTTTGCACAGAGAGGTTATTTATATGGTCATTGTTCATGTAGTCTCTGAGGATCTCATAAACTTGTAGAAATCCTCTTTGATCTTCAGCCCTGTGAGGTAAGGACTATAGTTATCTCTACTTTACATATGGAAAATAGAAAGAGGAATGAAGTGACTCCTAAAGTCACCTCAGAACCCTGTGTCACTCAGGAACTGAGCTCCTATGCCTTGATTCCTAGTTCCACACCCTGATCACAGGACCTTCCTTGTAGTAGCTTGATATGGATGTCCAGTGTGGCATTATCATACATACACCCCAAGTTTGTCCATCTTTACTTTTGCTTAATATCAGCAGAAATACTGCATCCCTGCACTGCCACCCATTTCTACATCACATCAAATGTAAACTACTTATCTGTATTTCCAAGGTCCCTCATGACCTATCCCCATTTTACCTACCATCTCTCATCTGCTGTCGAAAAGTTGATTCCTGGATCCGATCAGCCCAGGATGTCAGTCTCCATCACTCACTTTTTACATTTTCAAAGACGCCCGTTCGTGTTTTCTCCCATGCCACCTTCACGTGTGAAGCCTGCCCTCCCCACTCCCCCTCGCCCCCAAAAAAGCTCCATGAAGCTCATTATCTTTCTTCAGATCTCTCTTTACAACTCTCCTTTGCTGTGAGACCTACAAAAAAACTTGACCAGTTAGGCTGCTGGAGTGCTGAGACCACAGCCTGTCATGCTGGCCAATATTTTCTCACTGGTCCCTTGTACTCCCCCATCTTTGTATTCATCAACAGTCTCTTGTCTCAGATTGTAAACTCTTTGGGGCAGGGACTATCTTTTTGTCCTGGGTTTATAAAATGCCTAGCACAGAGGGGGTCCTGATTCATAGCAGGTGCTCCTAAGTACTATGATAATGCAAATAAATGCCAATAATAATTATTATGAAGGGGAGAAACAGGTAAAGGAGTTGAGTAGAGAACCAGCAAAGCAGTAACTTAATAATTGCTTCTTGAAGCCCACCATTCAGTAAGTTTCCCTAACAGTATGTCCATTGCTGATCGAGGTTGCTTCTTTGTTACTAAAACGATGTAAAAAGTTCAGCTAGTATAAACACCTCAAACATCACTCTGCTTTCTAAAAGCCATCTTGATTTATCGTGTGCCAAGTTATTATGTGGCTTAACATTTAAATTGAATACTATTTTAAGCATTAACTTTCAACAGCACAGTGTAAATTATATGTTATCAGATGTTATTTTCCACCCATTTTTATGTGCTTCATACTTGCTCTGAATTGGCAGCAAGGTTATAGATTGAAGTAATGCTTTCAATTCACTTTTCAGTTTAGACCCTATCACATATTTTCTGCCAAATAGCTATGTTTACAGTTCTTTCTTTCCTGATATTCATCTGTCTTTGAAGTGCAGTTATATTGTGTGTTTCCTTGCTGTTTGCAAGTGTAGACCTTACTGTGATAGAAACCCATCTTTGGTTTAGTAACCAATATGTCTTGGAGTTGGCATATGTCTGATGTAATCTTCAGTGTCATCAATTAAGCTTGGGGGTTAGAATTAATAAGATTTAACTCTGATGAGTGTTTGCAGAAGTTTCTGAATGGCCTTTCCTGAAGTATTTAGTATTAGGGTGCATCAGTGGAAAACTAAATTTATATACAAGCTCTAAAGTTCTGCACAAACTGAAAGATGTAGCTAAAATACATGCTACTACTGTGTTTTTCAAACTGGGGCCATCACTTGTTCAGGGACAGCCCTTGGTGGGCTGGGCTGGTTTGTTTACCTGTTCCATCTCCAGGTCCGGCCGATTGCGGCTCCCATTGGCATGGGCTGGAAGTGGCGTGGGCTGAGGGACATACTGGCCACCGCTTCCAGAAGCCCCCATTGGCCTGGAGCAGTGAACCACAGCCAATGAGAGCTGCGATTGGCTGGACCTTCAGACGGGGCAGGTAAACAAACAGTCCCAGCCTGCCAGGGGCTTTCCCTACACAGACGGCGATCCCAGTTTGAGAAACATTGCACTAATGTAATGCATTTTTCTATTTATTGATTAAAGTTATTTATAAGTCACAAGGGTATTACTGGGTTTTCAAATTTACACAGCAATTGCTATGTGCTAATTATTTAGCCTCCACACAACTTGTTTTATTTTTAAAACAATTACTTTTAATAGGAATAATTACTTATGAATTAATCAGTCATTGCTGTTCTGTAGGGTGATTAGATTTCTAAACAACTCCAAGTAGTAATAAGATTTCTAAACTTAATTAACATTACTTTCACATGGCACTTGCTTTTTATTTTCCCCCATTCCTTTTCTGAAAGTCAACCATATTGGTTGCATCCTCAGCATTGTTGGCAGAAGCCAAACTCTACCGCTGCTCGATTATCTTGAAAGCTTATCCAAGATCCCTTGGCCACAGGTGTGATGAGGTACCCACTCATGCAAAAGCAGCTGAAAAATTGCAGGCAGGCAATGCTTCATTCTTGAACCATTAGCTTCTGTTTTGCAGGCTGGAAAAAGAAGGAGGTGCACACAGCATGGGCCAGACATGGGCTGGCATTTTTCTCAGGAATGATGACATGGCTCAGCATGGATCCAGTAGGGATACTAGGCTTTTTCTTATACACTGCTGGGAGAGGCTGCCTTCCTGGGGAAGCCTGCAGCAGTGCAGATTCCCATAGCAGATTCAGTTCAATGGGTGCTGAGTCAAGTCCCAAACACTCTTTCCATCAGCTCTTCCACTCTCTGGACGTCCTCTGAGCCTGCCTTTGTGGCAGTGTCAGTGCCCCCACAGTGATGTATCCCTAAATAGGCTCTTTCGGGTGCTCCCCATCATCCCAATCACAAATACAGCAGCAGCCCTACAGAAAGGATATGGCTGGTATGACCATGGAGTCTCCAAGTAATGCTGCTCCCTCTTGCCACACCAGGATCATAAGGGGATCCAACCAAACAGCTGCCATCCATGTCTACACTACAAAATTAAATCAACTTTATGTAAGTTGACATCAAGCCTCTTATTTAAGCAAGTTGATCTTGTATGTCCACACTATGCTCACTGTGTTGGCGGAGGGCATCCTCACTAGCCGAGGTTGTATCGATGCACAGAGCGCTGCATTCTGGATAGCTATCCCACAGTGCACGTAGCGAACTGAAATTTTCATTTGGGCTCGCAGTTCCTTATGGGACTAAAAAATTGGCACAGGTGCTCATGGGAACATGGCATTAGCCTCACATGATGTACTTACCTCCCCCACTCCCTGAAATCAATAACAAACAAACCAAGCTTTTTTAACGCCATTTTTTGTAAGCCTGGTTTATCCGTATGGATGACATTGCACAATAAGCCTGGACCCCGCTCAGCTGTACACCGTTGTTATGAGCATTGCAAATACCTCACCCCTTATCCTGCAGTATTTACACAGCCAGTACAGAAGCTATTGTGTGGAACAACGTGATGCCACGCAAGCAACCCTGCTGGAAGACATGAGAATGGCCATACTGGGTCAGACTAAAGGTCCCATGTAGCATGATGTTTATATGGCATTGTTGTAGCCAGCATTCCAAGATATTTACATGCCAGATGGGCTAAAGATTCATATGTCCCTTCATGCTTCAACCACTATTCCAGAGGACATGCATCCATGCTGATGATGGATTTTGCTTGGTAACAATCCAAAGCAGTGCTTGCCAACACATGTTCATTTTCATCATTTGAGTCAGATGCCACCAACAGAAGGTTGTTTTTTTTTTCCTAGTGGTTTCTGCATCAGTGTGTTTCTCTTTTAAGACTTCTGAAAGCGTGCTCCACACCTCATCTCTCAGAATCTGGAAGGCATTTCGGATTCTTTAGCCTTGGATTGAGTGCTGTAGCTGTCTTTAGAAATCTGATATTGGAACATTGTCTGTGTTTTATCATATTTGCAGTGAAAGTGTTCTTAAATAAAATAAATATGCTGGGTCGTCATCCAAGACTACCATAATGCAAAATATATGGCAGAATATGAGTGAAACCATGGAGCAGGAGACATACAATTCTCCTCCAAGCAGTTCAGCCACAAATTTAAACTCACTTTTTTTAACAAACATCATCAGCATGGAAGCATGTCCTCTGGAATGGTGGTTGAAGCATGAAGAGGCATATGAATGTTCAGCAGATCTGGCACATAAATACCATGCAATGCCAGCTACAAAATTGCCATGTGAAGCCTGTTCTCACTTTCAGGTGACATTGTAAATAAGCAAGCTGCATTATCTCCCGTAAATGTAAACAAACTTGTTTCTCTTAAAAAGCAACACCTTATAGACTAACAGGAACTGCTTTTGTAGTATCAAATTTTGACACCATCAGCTCAGGATTAAACAAAGACTATGACTGGCTAGCCAACTACAAAAGCAGTTTCTTCTCCCTTGGGGTTCACACCTCAAGGCAAAGATGAGCTTATTCTCCTCATGATATTTCCCACCTGATGGGTCTTTCACAGCATGGCAACATGCCTGGTAGTTACAATGTGGAGAAGGCAGAAGGATGATGCCACACAGGAGGAGCAACTAATGGCAGGAGTCCAGCCCACCCTGTCTGTGCAGCAGAAGGAAGAGCTGTTAGTGACAGACTCATCAGGGAGAACCTCTGATCCATGCGATGGGTAGAATAAAAAGGTCAATTAAGCTAGCAGACAACACAGTGCTTGGGGTGGAAAACAAAGGGAATGTGCTAATAATTCCAATTAGGAAGCTGGGAATAGTGGTTGGGTGCTATCACAGAGGCTTAGTCTACACTACAAATTTAGGTCAACATAAGCTATGTTAAGCTGATCTAATAACATATATGTCTAAAGTATTGAGTCTTTTCCACTGACCTAAGAGTCTGTAAAGTTGACTTCTGTACCCCACCTCCAGAAGAGGCGTAGCACTTTTTCGACATATATGGGTATAGTGTAGACACTGCTTATGTAATTTGAATGAATTGGCCTCCAGGAGGTGTCCCACAGTGCTCTGCTGTGACTGCTCTGGAGAGCACTTTCAATGTCACTGCAAATCAGCCAGATACACAGGCAACAGCTGCTCTCCTTTTAAAGCTGCTGGAACTTTTGAATTTTCATTTCCTGTTTGATCAGCCTGGAGAGCTCACCAGCACAGCTGATCATGGAGACTCAAGGCCACAAACCCGCTCCAGCATGGAGTACACAAGAGGTGATGTATCTTATTGCTGTGTGAGGAGAAGAGTCAGTGCAGGCAGAGCTCCAATCCAGCAGAAGGAACGCTGACATCTATGTGGGTCATGGGGGAGAAAGACTACACCAGCGGCACACAGCAGTGCCATATGAAAATAAAGGCGCTTCAGCATGCATACCAGAAGACAAGAGGCGAACGCTCATTCTCGTTTTTCCCCACACACATGCTGCTTTTACGAAGAGCTATATATGATTCTTGGTGGCAACCTTGTCACTACCACAAACGCTCCATGGATACTTCCCACGAGGAGGACATTGTTGACAAGGAGGAGAATGTGAGGTAGGCAAACAGAGGATCCATTCCACCCTCAGCCGAAAACTGTTTTTAACCCTGGAGCCCATCCCTTCACAGGACCAGTTGGTGGCAGAGTGTGATACCGGGGAAAGCACCTCTGCTGAGAACAATGAAGCGGTAGGGGTAACTTGCCATTGTTTTTTGTTTAATCTGAACCAAAAAAGTAAGTGTAGCGAGCGTCGGTCCACTCTGCTTTGGATCATTATCGAGCAGAACCCATCATCAGCATGGACGCATGTTTTCTGGAATGGTGGTTGAAGCATGAAGGGACATATGAATCTTTAGCTCATCTGACCTGTAAATATCTTGCAATGCCAGCTATAATGGTGCCACATGAATGCCAGTTCTCACTTTCAGGTGACATTGCGAATAAGAAGCGAGCAGCATTATCTCCTGCAAATGTAAAAAACTTGTTTGAGTGATTGGCTGAATAAGAAGTAGGACTGAGTGGACTTGTAGGCCTTAAAGTTTTACATTGTTTTCTTTCTGAATGCAGTCATTTTTTTGTACATAATTCTACATTTGTAAGTTCAACTTTCATGATAGAGATTACACTACAGAACTTGCATTAGGTGAATTGAAAACTACCATTACTTGTTTTACAGTGTAAATATTTATAATAAAAAATAAATATAAAGTGAGCACTGTGCACTTTGTATTCTGTGTTGTAATTGAAATCAATATATTTGAAAATGTAGAAAATGTCCAAAATATTTAAATAAATGGTGTTCTATTGTTTAACAGTGCGATTCATCGTGATTAATTTTTTTCAATAATTTGATAGCCCTAATAGAGTATAAACAAGCTCACAGGTAGAAGTTTTTTTTCAATATATTTTAGAGTTTTCTTTATTTTATTTCTAAGTTTTACAGGTAAATCATTAAACAGGAGATATCTATTGGGTCACAAAGTAGAGAGAAAAAGGATGAAAAATTAGTGAATCAACTCTTGAGGTAGGAACTACTGCTAGTCAGGGATCTCTTATTTATATAAAACATTTGTATGTAGTATCATTGGCACTGGATGACTTCATGTATAGTGAGTGATGGAATTGATTGAAAGGCTGAAGCAATGAGAGTATTGCCATGGACCTGAACAATAGGATTTCCCTCACAAACACAATCCTATAGAGCTTCCAGTCTAAAACCCAGATTCTGGAAATCTACTGAAAATATTCTGTATATACCTCTGTTCTCATTAGAAATGAGAGTACCAGACATAACCCTTTGCTGGCACAGGGCTCAAGCTGAGGCAAGGAAGAAGCAGAGAGTTACATAAATAAAGGTAGTTAAGGTGTATTGCAAACTTCTTGCCATTTGTGGGTGGTGGGGCACATATTTTGTTTTTTGGTTTTAGAACAAATACAGAGGGTTATCTTTCAATCCCTTCCAGATTTTGCCTCAAATAAATACCCAAGGTTGTCTCAGCATTTGTGGTACTTATCTATATTTACTATTGGGACCACTGCAAATACTGAGGCAATGATAGTTGCCAAAGGTTTTTTTTAGGGTAACTATAGCTTGGACAGAGCTCTGCATTGAAAAACAGCACATTTTATGTAAGAAGTACAGTGTTATGCACAAAATCCTGAGAACAATATGTGCTGGCATGGAATCAGAAAGGGAGAATTTACCTTTGTCACTCTACAGAAATTGTTAAATAGCAATATTAAACTACACTTTCCTCCAAGGATATTAAAACTCATAAAGTTGCTGCTATTTGCATAGTAAGTTAGTTGTTCATGGCACCCATGAATGCATCTGTTAGGTGTACCAGGAGGAGAAATTTATAAATCTGTGGAGAAAATTTAATTATGACATACAGCCTTCAGCTTTGCTGAAGTAATAATCGAAATGTCCCATTTGGCACCAAATCACTCTGATAAGATATTGCTCTGAATACTTTTTTTAGAAGGGAAGAGGCCATGTCACTAGAGCTGGTTGGAAATTTCCCAGCAGAACAGTTTTTCCATCAGAAAATGCAGTTTTGTCAAAAAAAACATTTTGTGGAAAGTTGTTGTTTTTCAATTAAATTTTGTTTTGAAAGAAAATGCTGAAAAACTATTTTTTTCCCCCTTTTGGAACAGGACATTTTGAAATGACTTTTCATTTGATCATATAATCATAGGACTGGAAGGGACCTCGAGAGGTCATCTAGTCCAGTCCCCTGCACTCGTGGAAGGACTAAGTATTATCTAGACCATCCCTGACACATGTTTGTCTAAACTGCTCTTAAATCTCCAATGATGGAGATTCCATAACCTCCATAGCCAATTTATTCCAATGCTTAACCACCCTGATACTTAAGAACTTTTCCCTAATGTCCAACCTAAACCTCCCTTGTTACAATTTAAGCCCATTGCTTCTTATCCTATCCTCAGAGGTTCAGGTGAACATTTTTTCTTCCTCCTTGTAAGAACTTTTTATGTACTTGAGCACTGTTATGTCTCCTCTCAGTCTGCTCTTTTCCAGACTAAGCAAACCCAATTTTTTCAATCTTCTCTCATAGGTTATGTTTTCTAGACCTTTAATCATTTTTGTTGCTCTTCTCTGGACTTTCTCCAATTTGTCCTCATCTTTCCTGAAATGTGGCACCCAAAACTGGACACAATACTCCAGTTGAGGCCTAATCAGCACGGAGCAGAGCAGAAGAATTACTTCTCTTGTCTTTCTTACAACACTCCTGCTAATACATCCCAGAATGACGTTTGCTTTTTTTTGCAAAAATGTTGACTCATATTTAATTTGTGATCCATGATGACTCCCAGATCTCTTTCTACAGTATTCCTTCCTAGGCAGTCATTTCCCATTTTGTATGCATGCAATTCATTGCTCCTTCCTAAGTGGAGCACTTTACATTTTTCCATATTGAATTTCATCCTATTTACTTCAGACCATTTCTCCAGTTTGTTCAGATCATTTTGAATTTTAATCCTATCCTCCAAAGCACTTGCAACCCCTCCCAGCTTGGTATCATCCGCAAATTTTATAAGTGTACTCTCTGTGCTATTATCTAAATCATTGATGAAGCTATTGAACAGAACCAGACCAAGAACTGATCCCTGTGGGACCCCACTCAATATGCTCTTCCAGACACGTTCAAAGTAATACCCATAAACAAAAAAGGAATGTGGGCTAAGAGGGTTTGCTCATGTAAAGCACAGTCCAGATTTCTATGTAGATAGAGAGTCCAAGAGATCAAGTCTGAAGGAAAAGGATGGAGAGGATGACTCAGGAAGAAGTGGTGGATGTAATAAAGAAATATAGTAATTTATAGCTTCACAATTCAAGAATCACATGCAAAGCAATAGTATAAAACCCACAGTAACAACAATTATAGTTTCTAAAGTTATCTAATTATCTCAAGATCAGACATGGGGAGGATAGGAGAGATGGTTTTCAGTCCAACTATTATTTATTAGTCTTACTTGCTTTTCTGGGAAAGGCAGACAAGGTTTCCGGGCAAAGAAAGTAGTTTGAAATCAATGAAACTTGAAAACATGAATACTTAATTTACCAGGATCCTTATTTGTACCAAAGAGCTATATTTTAAAGATGCCAGTAGTTGACTGGGGACTTCATTTGTTACAAGCAGTTGCTCCTACTGGTAAAACATGTATTGTAAAATAAATTGTAGATTCAGGCTAACTTGTATGCAAATACGAGATTTAAGGTTTAAAGCTCTCTTGCTCATTCAAATTGTAATAAGCAAGATTTTTTTGTTAAAGTTCTTTGTGATCTACTAGCCAGAAAAATCCCCAGATCGCCTGAAAGAAAAAAAAGAGAGAATTATTTTATATTTACAAAAGGATTTATTTTGTTTAGACTTTTAGTAAGTACTTAAAACTTAAAAATTGGCTAATTTAAAGAGAAAGCAATAAACTTCTCTCCCCAAACATTTTCATAAACTGATCCAGAAGCTGAGAGGTGTGTTTTGCTTTTTTTTAAGAGCCTGGAAAGCCCTGTGTTCCCATGAGATTCTCACTCTGAATCAGTAATCCTATGGTTAGCACAGGTAGTTTTCAAATTTTCTCACAGCATTATTCTCAGCTATAAAAGAAATGGCCCTTAGAAGAGCCCTACAACATAAAGTAGCCATTTGGGTGAAATAATAAAGATTGAAAATATGATAATGTGATTCAGAACTGCGCTAGATGGTAGATACTCAACTATTCAATAAAATAAAGTTTAATTAAAAAAAAAAGTATGACAGATGATGTAGCAAGTGATGTCCTGAGGGCTCTTGCTTCTCTACTAAAAGAAAATCTATACTCTAGTAACTCACTGATATGAATGCAAGTTGCCTGTAGTGCATGGAGAATGGACCCCTAAACGTCAACACAATTCATTCTTCTTTTGTTTGGTTCACCTGGTTAATTCCTGCTAAATTCAGATTATTCCTACATACTGTCATTCACCCCCTCCTAGTCTTTAAGTCCTTCTGAGAGCATCTAAGGATATGTCATGGACTGTGATCACAGCTCATAATTTCACCTGAGCTAGCTTTAATCTAGAATAACTGGCTCAGGTACTGGTGTGGTGAAGCCCTGGCCACACAGGCTTCAGGATGGGCTAGCCACACAAGTAATTACACAGGGATCTGGGCAGCTTGTACGGCCCATGTTGCTATTGCTTAACTGCTCTGTTTCCTGAGCTAGCTAGACTTAAACTAACTCAGGTGTGTCTACACAAGTACATATCTGACCCATGCTGTGTGTTCTCTCATTCCCAGTGGAGTGTCTTGTTTTGATCTGTCTTCTGTAACAAATACATAGCAATGAGTGGAAGGTGGTGAGGTTCCCTTAGGTCTAGGGGAGTTCATTCCACAGTTGTAGACAGGCCTTCAAGAAAAGTCTGTCTCCTGCACAGAAAAATGTAACTCTTACTGCAGAGAGTTACATTGTGTCAGAGGAGTGTACCATGTTCTCATCCCACAGTTTTAGGCTTATTTATTTACTTATTTTTATTGGTTAAGATTTCCTGGGCCCAGGCCAGGAAGTGCTCTGAAGCTCCTCTGAAGGAGGTATACTTGAACTGGGTTAGAAACTCTATGGGGAGCCAGTGTAGAGCACAGAGGACAGGTTTGAACGGTCTGCGGTAGCCTGTGTTGCTGAGGAGATGTGCAAGGAGAGAAAGATTGACACTGATATAGAAAAATGCATCAAAAGTGTTACAAAATGACAGTTCATATACCTTGAGATATTGAGCAACTGATTTCAGATGCTGGTTTATGATTTTATATTTACAAATCAGTGTCTCTGCTTTTCTCATTTTTGTTTTGAGAGTATTTTGATTTGGGAAAGCTTCTTTACCAAACATATTGCACAGGCAGGTAAAATATATGGAGTAGGCATGCACAAAATTAGCTTCATTTCGTACCCCAAATATACTTTAAATGCTAGAAATTATGTCTCAGTGGTATGGGACACTAAATGTTACACGTGGACGAGCCGTAGGTGCTTGGGATGTATCTGTGCTAGGCTGGAAGATGGAAGGCAGCAAGGCAAAGAGGCAGGAAAAGGCCTGGCTACTACTTGGCTTCTGCAAAGCCCAAAGAGGCCACAACAGTTGGAGAAAACGTAAAGTAGCCCTTAAGGCGGCGCTAGCCTATACTGGGGGCTGAACTGGCCATGGGAACCTTGCAATTAGTGAGGTGCAAGCCATGAGCCAGCCCCAGGACTAGTGCCTGCCTGAATTTGCTGAATATTTAAAACGTGCATGATTGCATACTTCATATTTTTTCAGTATTACATTTGCTCATTTTTATTTTTTTTCTTAATTTTTTTTAATATGGAAACTGCTTGTTCATCCAGATGGCAATTTGTGAAGAACATTTTATTTGTGTTTATGGGAGAAGAAACCAATAGCTAAAAAAGGCCCTAAGCCAGATTTCAAGACACACCCTTTCCCTATCTAAGTTCGGGAGTGGGGGGGTGTTCAAACTTGGTGGTGGTTTTTTGTCCTTTACAGAGAGGAAGTTGATATTTCCAAATTTTGTCTCTGGCTCTGAGGTTGAATTTTGAGGTATATGTATCTGGTGTCTGGTCCATTCCTAGAACCAATTTTAATTTTGGGATCTCTCCATCTGTTGGCTTTTGTTGGTAAGTAGTGAGTAAGATGAACCATATTGGACTGTAGAATTATTTAACGGGGCTAACTGAGGATGAAGATATGTTCCTATGTGAGTGAGGGTTGTGGAATTGAGCCCTAAGCTTGTTCTGTGTAAATGACTCATTTGAGAGAAAAGTGAAGAATGTCCATTTTGCCTTTCCCTCCTCAAGTAGCTCCATATGCAGTGAAGTGAACCCAAAGTGCCAGTCTGAGACTTGAATGAGAGCTGACAGTTAAATTTGGATCCAACTGTCCACAGAAGAGTGTCTCCTTCCCACCCTTATCATTTATAGGATCTAAGGATCAACTTTTCCCTTGAGGTCATGGCTACAGCACCTCAGTTTCCTAATCAAAAATGTCAGCCATCCATGCTCAGTGACTGGTTGTTGAGGGTGAGAATCCTGCTGCCGTTGGAGCTTTGTCCGCTCCTGTCACAATCCTTGTCGCATCTGCAGGGCTGGCACTCTGTCTCCTTAAATAATGTATGCAAAAGTGGTGCTCCAATATGTCAGGAGACTGCAGTCATTTAAAACGGAATGGCAATGGATCGAGAGAAGACGTGTGCTAAGAAACATATTCACTCAACGATTAAAAAGAAATGAAAACAGGTAAAAGCAGAGAAGACAAGCAAATGGAGATCATTGTGTCTCTGACTTCTTCCCTGCCTATCCCAACTCATCCCATTCTTTCTGCTTAAGTACTCAATAAAACACATTCATTTATGAAATAAGAAAGTTGGAGCAAAGCCACAATGGTGATATTTTATGTCACTGGAAGATGATGCAGAGCGGGATGCTTCCGTTGTCCATCACACCTGTGAAAACTGACAGAAAAATCAAGCAAAATACTTTGTAATTTTATAGACATACTTTGTTTCAGAAGCAAAGCAGAGACAGACGCATACAGATGACCAGTATGGAACAAGCCCATGGTCCATCTCATTTGGGTATCTTGCCTTTAAAAGTGACTAGTGCTAAATAGTTTGGAGGAATACATGAATCCCTCAGAAACGGGGTGTATAGAACCATTCAGGAACTGGTAGGGAGGTAGTTAACTCTCTCTAAGCACTAGAAAGGTTGCAGCTGCATACTTTAAGTGTAGAGATTGTCACAGTAGCAGGGCTGGGTCTGTTGTCATGCCATGAGTCACTTGAGCAATTTTTCCATCCTCAGTATAAAAGGCAGGTGTTCAGAATGGTTAGGTTCACTGGCACAAATCGTCCAACTCTCCTTAAGGGAAAAGCAACAATTATTAGCAGAGGAAAAAGTCTTTATTTGATTTGTGTAAACCAGACTCAAACCTGGGATGCTCAAAGTCTTTTTGAAGACTGGGTTGGAGCTCAGAGTATGGTGAGCTTATGCTGGCTTGTTCTGACTGCAAACTGGAGGCTTACTACTTAATTGTAGGATTTTTTTTAATCCTGTTCTAACTGAATTCTGAAAATCCCAGCTACACTGTCAGTTGAGCTTTGCACACCCTCTGTGACATAGGTCCTCAGCGGAACCACGGCTTGTCTCACTTGTCACCTTCTTTTGTAGCTGTTAGTGCATAATGTACCACAGGTGGAATAGGCACTCTTAGTGGTATTTTCTAGAGACAGTTGACATTTCAAGCTTGACATTCATTATTTCCTTTTATTCAATATAAAGACAATCTGAATAAATTCCTGGATAAATATATCTACTATATGGTCCTCTCTGTGTGCACACAGTGAATGTTGTATAACTCATCTGATTGCATAAATGATAGAGACACACTTCCTAAAGTTTGTATGTGTTGTCAATGTACTACCTGGCCTGGCAGGTACATTCCCAGCTGCAGTGTAGATATATCTGTCATAAATAGATAGGTAAGGTAAGGGTTAAGTTTCTTTTACCTGGAAAGGGTAACCAAACACCTGACCAGAGGACCAATCAGAGAACTGGATTGTTTAAAGTCAGGGGCGGGAATTTGTATACTCGGGGTCTTTTTTGTTTTCTCGGCTGTGAGTAAACAAGGTTTCCTCCTAACTCCTTCTTATTTCAAATATTATACCAAAAGTCTGTGAGTACAAAGGAACCCCAAAGCAATTCGGCTATGAGGAGCTTTGGGTTGTACGAATAGATGTGGATGGCTGTGTCTTTTGTTGTTTTCTCGGCTGTGAGTTAACAAGCTTCCTCCTAACTGCATCTTATCTCCAAGTGTCTCCTACACATCTGTGAGTACAAAGGAACCCCAAGCAATTCGGCTATGAGGAGCTTTGGGTTGTATTTACATGTATGTGGATTGGTTGGACTGGTTTAATCGGGCTATCTTTTAAATCAGACTGTTTCTTCATATTTTCTTATAAGCAAGAGCCTGTATTGAGTTTCTTAATGCAAGATTATTGTTTTATATTTTCTTTCTTTTTTTATATAAACTTTTCTTTTAAAACGTGTGGAAGTTTCTTTTCCTAGGGAGGCAAAGGGAAGGGAACAGCCAGGCTGTGGGCTATTTTCCTATTGCTTTCAGGGAAAGAGCAGGCTACGGGGAAAGATAAAAAGAATCACCTCTGTATCAGGTACCTGTCTCCCTCACGGGAAGGCAGGCACGGGGAAAGGCAAAGCCAAGCTGTTGGTATTTTGCATCTCAATTGTCCTGAGGGTAGAGAACGCTTATCTCTTGGGAAGCAGAGAAACCGGTTTCTTGATACTCGCAGGCTAGACCAAGAGGCAAGCCTGGGAAGGAGGGGGGAAGGGATTTTCTCCCCTGCTTTTAGCATCCAAGGGATTTGGAATCTGGGTGTCCCCCCAAGGGAGGGTTGGGGACACCAGAGAGAGGAAAGGGGGGATCAGGCCCCATCAATTCCTGATCTGGTGGCAGCGAGAATATCCAAGCTGGTAGTGAGCTTGGGGGAGTTTCAGGTAAGCCCCCAGATTTTGGACGCTAAAGTCCAGGTTTGGGACAGGAGGCTATTACCACAACATCCCAGGAGTCTATGTAGACCATGTTTCCACGCGCTAAAAGTTCTATAATGTGCTTTGATCTACCCTACTTTGAAAAGACAGTAGAAAAAGAGAGCTTTGGGCATTGTATTTGTTAAGCTAATGTTGGAAAAAATTGGCCAAAAATTGGATTAAAGAAACAAATTGTTATATTACTGATTGGCACCTGAAGCACATCTTCAGTCCTTTGTCCTGGGTAATGTGTTATGTGCCTAAATGTACAACGTATTTCATTGATTTTTTCCCTCCTATTGCGTGGCATTAGACTTTATATAACAGTAATGTGAGAGACAGTCATATCAATCAAACCCTTTAAAATCCAGTTCTGATTTAAAAACCGCTTTCTTAAGTCTTCCATGTCTACCCAGTCCCACATATCTATACACTCATTGAAATGAATAGTTGTCAAAAGAACAAAACATGTATTGTGTGTGTTCCACACTGACAACTTAGAATAAAATTACAAAGAAACTGTCTGGTGCTTATGTGACTGTTTTTTGTTGTTTTTTTTAAACCAGATCTGAGGGAGCGGGAGGTGAATATACCAAACTTCAATCAAACATAAAGTTGCTTGTCAAATAAAATGTAATTAGCATTAGAGAGTGCATATGTCTAGGGAGGTTGCTATGAGGAGGACAGAAAAATATTTTGTTGAAATTTCAAATTGTTAAAAAATTTAGATAAGCTGGTAAACAAATAGCCAAATAATGTTGTGAGAATTTGAGATATTGTTAATTGAAAATCAAATATTTTTCATCCAGCTGTAGCATATAGTTATGGATCACTGTGTGTCCCATTTCATTCAGTGCGTCTTCAGATTGTCTTTGTCATCCCTCTTGGTTTTTAAAGGTGTGATCCAATGTCTATTGAAGTCAATGGAAAGCTTTCTATTGTCTTCACTGGTGCTTTCTAACATGCCCATGGTTCTTAATGATGTATGCCATTACTGTATATGAAACATTCTAATCCTGACTTTATCTCTAACTTCTCTCACTGATAGCGCCGGGTAAAATAGTTTATTTTCTGAAAAATTCAGTTTAGATCAACTGAAACAATTTTTGCAAATTTGGGTCAACATTTTCAAAATGGA
The DNA here is from genome assembly GCF_003597395.2 of Chelonoidis abingdonii. Lineage (NCBI taxonomy): Eukaryota > Metazoa > Chordata > Testudines > Testudinidae > Chelonoidis > Chelonoidis abingdonii. The sequence goes on along the minus strand of NC_133776.1, from coordinate 97,336,374 downwards.
ACATTCTGGGTTTTTTGGTCCGAACAATGTTTTATTTTTAGAAACAAATCTAGGAAAATTTCCAAAGGGTAAAACACATAAAAAATGAAAGAAAATAAAAAAAAAAAGTTTTAATTCAAGTTGACCGAGATCATTGGTTAGATCCAAAAGAAATTTGTTTTGTTTGAGAGAAACCAAAAAAAAAAAAAGTCAATTTCAGGTCAACTCAAAATAAAATATTTTTTGGATTTGTTCAATTTGATTATGGAACCAAAAAATCAATGATTGGATTAGCCTTAGTCACAGGTAGTTTACAGATCTGTATTAGGACATAGATTCATAGACTCTAGGACATGACCAAATACTGTCTAGACCATCCCTGATAGACATTTATCTAACCTACGCTTAAATATCTCCAGAGATGGAGATTCCACAACCTCCCTAGGCAATTTATTCCAGTGTTTCACCACCTTGACAGTTAGGAACTTTTTTCTAATGTCCACCCTAAACCTACCAACCACCCCTTGCTGCAGTTTAAGCCCATTGCTTCTTGTTCTATCATTAGAGGCTAAGGTGAACAAGTTTTCTCCCTCCTCTGATGACACCCTTTTAGATACCTGAAAACTGCTATCATGTCCCTTCTCAGTCTTCTCTTTTCCAAACTAAACAGACCCATTGTTTGTTCCTTCATAGGTCATGTTCTCAAGACCTTTAATCATTCTTGTTGCTCTTCTCTGGATCCTCTCCAATTTCTCCACATCTTTCTTGAAATGCGGTGCCCAGAACTGGACACAATACTCCAGTTGAGGCCTAACCAGCACAGAATAGAGTGGAAGAATGACTTTTCGTCTTGCTCACAACACACCTGTTAATGATACTAAGTCATCTTTACCATATAACAGAGCTTCAACTTTCCCAAGTCTTATTGTTTTAAAATAATCTTTTTGCAAAGCTGTGTTTTACCTTGATAATGGTGGCCTTCCTGTGATAAAACTGTGGCACTTCCCTGTGTAATATTACTTTGTATTTACAATTTTTAGAGGATATTATTTTTCCCTACAATGATTTTATGGTATCACCCCAAGCACCTCAGTATCAGATCACTCGTCAAACTAAACATATAACTCTTAATGAGATCATTAAGTTCCTTAAAAAGGGATGGGATACATAAATCTGGTGTGACAGTGACAAGTTCTTCTAGCTGCATCTCTCTCCTTGTGTGTCTTTCTGTCATCTCACCAACATTACCTACTGCACATAGCGCACTCACTGCTGGTTGCCTGGGCTGAAATGTCATTTCTCCCAATCACAAGATACCAAAGTGACCTTCTAACATTGGGTTGCACTTCTGTCTGTGTGTTCTTTTATACATTCCTCCCCCTCCCCCTACTGCCAAAGGCTGACAGTCAGGAACATTAGTCTGAAGACTAATGAGAAAAGGAGAAAAAACGTCACAGAATAATGGCTGCAGCCATTATAGAATATCCTGCTCATAACTATTGGTGAAAGATTTTATTACACCAACTGAAGCTCTCAGTAAGGAGTGAGTAATACAGCTCATGTTACATTTCCAGGGTTACTATGGTAAGAAAACCTTAATGAAGAACACTATCATTTCAATGCTAGAAAAAAATATACCATTAAGAAGTAAGATAAAGGAAGAAGTTTCTCTTGCCCTGGCTCAATAATCTGTGAGCACACAATGGCCTTTGGAAGACATGCCCTGAAAAAAGGATGCTGGCACTTCTGAATCTGTCTAAATTATTGGCAAATCAATCTCACTCCTGTTTTTAGGGTAAGGTAAAGATTCTGATAAGTGACTCAGCTGGGGGAGTTGAATGAAACTAGGTGCTCAAGGCTGTCTGTGGAGGAGAATTAGTTAACGTTTCAGTTCGTATGCACAAGCTACCAGTTTGAAATGTGATAAATGCCTGAATTAATTGTTATCTAAACCTCCTCCTCCATCACCACCCTGTTTACAAGTCCCTTGAACCATACCAGATAAGTAGTTTAAAATTTAAATCTCCCCTTCTTCCCCATCTACCTTCCCTCTCCCATCTGCCCCCATACATATAAAGTCATACCTTCTCCCAACCACTTTATAACACTTATAATGTGGTTTGCATGCAGTATGTTTGTTTCAGATTTGGGGACACTGGTTTTCAGATCTAAATACAAATCCATATAAATAGTATCAGCTCCCTGGGTGCCTGCCTTCATTGTTTTCCACCTGTCAAGAAAACAGAACTAAGCAGACCTCATAACTTGGGAGGCTCTACAAGCCTTGAAAATGTAAATACACTGGCTAAGTGTGACTTAGTCCTCCTTTAGTGGCAGGATCACATAGCTGTATAGGAATCTGTTACTTCCTGTGAGCTAGTAGATCTAATTCTTTGGTTCAGTCAGAAGAGTCTCATCCTTTTAGATCTAGAGGTCCTAAATTCTATCCCTGCAGACAATCCATCCAGGCTTTACATAAATCTGGTCTTTTTCCTCATTAGGGAGGTCTGACCAGCCACTCCCATCCGAGTTCAGGTATCTCTTAGATTTCAAAGCCAAAGGTATGTTTAAATATTTTTAACATAAGAACAGTCATACTGGTTGAGAGCAATGGTCCATTTAGCCCAGTATCCTGTCTTCTAACAGTGGCCAGTGCCAGATGCTTTAGAGGAATGAACAAAACAGGGCAATTCATTGAGTGACCCATCCCTTATTATCCAGTCCCAACTTCATGCAGTCAGAGGTTTAGGGACACCAAGAGCATAGTGTTGCATCCCTGACCATTTTAGCTATAGCTATTGATGGAGACCTATCCTCCATGAACTTATCTAATTCTTTTTTCAACCCAGTTACACTTTTGATCTTGACAGCATCCCTGGCAACAATTTCCACAGGTTGACTATGCATTATGTGAAGAAATACTTCCTTATGTTAGTTTTAAACCTGCTGCCGATGAATTGGATGATCCCTGGTTTGTGTGTTCTTTGAAGGAGTAAATAAAACTTCCCTCAGTACAAGGATGGCTCCAGGCCCAAGCTAAGGAAGTAGGTGCTTGAGGTGGCCAATGGAAACGGGCAACACGTCCAGGTCTTTGGCCGCAATTTGGCGGCAGGTCCCTCAGTCCCTCTCTTCCTCTTTAAGCTGCCACCGAAGTGCCTCTGAAGAGGAAGAGAGGGAGAGAAGGACCCGCCGTCGAATTGCCACAAAAGAATGAAGCGGCACAATTGAGTTGCCACTGAAGTGCCACTGATCAGTTTTACCTTTTTGTTTTTTTCTCCACTTCATCGCTTGGGGTGGCCAAAAAGCTGGAGCAGGCCCTGCCTAAGCACTTTCTCCATACCATTCATAATTTTATAGACCTCAATCATATCTCCCTGAGTCATTTATTTTCCAAGTAGAGCAGGCCCTGTCTTTTAAATCTCTCCTAATATTGAAGCTGTTCCATAACCCTAAGCATTTTTGTTGCCCTTCTCTGTTACAAACACCTCGGGAATGGAGGTTGTTCATAACTCTGAACAAAACATTATGGTGGTTCTTTCTAAAGTTTACAAAAGTTCTTTGACTTATTACAGCTTTGAAACTTTACTATGAGAAGAAAAATACTGCTTTCCTTTTATTTTTAGTAGTTTACATTTAACTCAATACTATATTTGTGTGTGTGTGTCGGAGGGGGTCCTCTGCTGCTGCCTGATTGTGTACTTCCAGTTCCAAATGAGGTGTGTGGTTCACTTGTCAGTTCGTAACTGTGGTATTTGTAACTCTGAGGTTCTGTGGTAGCTAATTTAGACCATCATTTTGTATGTATAGTTCGGATTATGTTTTCCGATGTGCATTACTTTGCATTTACCAACACTGAATTTCATCTGCCATTTTCTTGCCCAGTCACTGTTTTGTGAGATCTCTTTGTGACTCTTCACAATCTGCTTTGGACTTAACTATCCTCAGTAGTTTTGTATTGTCTGCAAACTTTGCCACCTCACCGTTTACCTCTTTTTCCAGATCAGTTATGAATATGTTGAATAGCATTGGACTCAGTACAGTACCCTGCTATTTATGTCATATCACTGTGAAAACTGACCATTTATTCCTACCCTTTGTTTCCTAACTTTTAACTAGTTATTGCTCGATGAGAGGACCTCCTTCTCTTCTGTCTTCCGTATGGAGCCTTGTCCTACACTCCTTACTAGAGTGCACCTTATCTTTGTCCTTGCCGAAACAATCAATGATTTGTCTGACTATATTAGCTGCTTGGAAAAGAACCTGACTACATCAGTCTCAAGAGCAATCAACTTTTGTTCAAAAAGCAAAGAAATTTGCCACATTTTTCACTTAAGCTTTTTGTGATAATTTTCTTTATTGACAGACTGTGGATAAAATGTGAAAATAACATGAGGAAAATAAATATGCTCTGTAGGCTTTTAAATTATAAATGTAAAAGTTCCAACCCCCCCTCCCCCCATATGTTAGAACTTGATGTTGATACTCCGGCAAAATGATCGTGGAAATCTATGGGGATTTTGCCTGATTGAGGACTTATCTAAAACAAGAACAGATGATGGATTTGGGGGTTTGTCTCCTGTGTGTAAATATCAGTTCATTGTTTTCACATTTAAGCTCTAAAAATCAGAATATGCAAAAATTGCATATGTACTCTTAGCTTTGCCCAATTTAATGTATTTTGTTAATTTTGTTGGGCAAATGGATTGCCCCCAAATAACCCTTCTGAAAACAAATTTTATGATTAAGGTTTTGTATTCTGATTATTACCATGTGCTTTGTCCACATTATATCTGGTGGCCTTAAAGAGGATACTTCTTCCTGCTTAGTCTATATCTTGGTTCATTTCTCTTAGTTAGATCTTTTGTGAGTGCAAGGGTTTATTCCCTTTCACATAAAATAGTAATTTCAAAACCATATTTAAAAGAGGTTGCCCAAGACAGTGATTGGACCTTCAAAGTAATGCAGAAAATAAAAAAAAAGAACAAGGAGTACTTGTGGCACTTTAGAGACCTAACAAATGTATTTGAGCATAAGGTTTCGTGGACTAAAACCCACTTCATTGGATGCATACAATGGAAAATATAGTAGGAAGATATACATACACAGGACATGAAAAAATGGGTGTTGCCATTCTAACTATAACAAGAGTAATCAGTTAAGGTGGGCTACTGTCAGCAGGAGAAAAAAAAAACTTTTGTAGTGATAATCAGGATGGTCCATTTCCAATAGTTGACAGGAAGGTGTGAGTAACAGTGGGGGGGAAATAGAATGGGGAAACAGGTTTTACTTGTGTGTTTGTGTAATGACCCATCCACTCCCAGTCTTTACTCAAGCCTAATTTAATGGTGTCCAGTTTGCAAATTAATTCCAATTCTGCAGTTTCTCATTGGAGTCTGTTTTTGAAGTTTTTTTGTTGGAGTATTGCGACTTTGAGGTCTGTAATCGACTGACCAGGGAGGTTGAAGTGTTCTCTGACTGGTTTTTGAATGTTATAATTCTTGACGTCTGATTTGTGTCTATTTATTCTTAAACTGCATGTTTATTACAAGTCACAAAACCAGGGCCAGCTCCAGTGTTTTTGCCACTCCAAGGGAAAAGAAAACAAAAAACCCACGATCGGCGGTAGCTCCACCACGCCATTTTCTTCTTCGGCAGCAGGTCCTTCCCTCCGAGAGGGACTGAGAGACCCACCGCCGAAGAGCCCGACGTGGTGCCCATTCCCCTTGGCAGCCCCAAGCACCTGCTTGCTGAGCTGGTGCCTGGAGCCAGCCCTGCACAAAACTCTCCAGGTCTTAATTCGGGAGGGCAGAGATATGACTGGTCCCAGGCTTCTTTTCCTACTTTTTGGTAACTCTTGAGTTTGCTTATATACTCACAACTTCTTGCTGATCAAATTTTTCAGAACACTCATTTTTCTTCCACTTGGCTGCTTCAGTAGTTTTCCCTTTTGAGGTTTCACATTTCAAATATAATGGCATCAAATTTTGTGACAGCATATCTTTCACTTCCTTTCAGTTTATTTATGGGTCTTATCTTCTTTTCTGCAACCATCAGCCCTGTCAGAGAACTAAGAACTGATTCAAAGGCAATTCATTTGGGCACCCAAGTGTAGCTTGCATTGAGCCAATCTAAAATTCAATGCAGTTTTGGAAAGAGGTGTTTGAAGGTACAAGAATCCTGGACCATAGTTCATAGGAAGGCAAACAGCAAAGTAAACACTATCCAGCCCATAATCTGGTTCTCATCATTCGGTGCCAGTATTTATTACCATTATTAATGCCTAGCTCATATATAACACTAATTCATTTTAATATATGCTGTATGTGCAGGCCTGTATGCTCCATAACAAAAGAAAACAACTGTATACTTTGGCAAAAAGCCCCAGTAGTCAACAAATTCAATAAACCTACTGTTAAACTAGGCTAAAAAGGAAACCAGTTTCAATCACATGGACTATTTATTTCTTATTTTCATTCCTGGTTCAGGGAAATTTGTAATTCATGTGTATTGGGCTAAGTTTTGGGATAAGGCCAAATGGTAGCCTAAAATAGACAGATACCTTCTAGATCTGGGAGGGAAACAGTTACTGTCCCACCAAAAAAAAAAAGGGATTTAAAAGCAATACAGAATCCTGATTCAGAAAGAAAAGGTGAAATCTCAAATTTTAGTGAACTGAAAAAAATTTTTTAGGACCAGTCCAAACATTTAGATTTCAGTCTTTTTAAAAAGACATTTTACTTTAGTTAGCTTGCATTTTGAAACATAAAGTTGCTTTGAATAGGAAAACTAAATTTGTTTTTTTGGAAAATGTTGACACACATTTCAGCAGCTTAAAAACTTTCCCTACAAATGTTTTCAGTAGCACAATTCTTTAATACCAACTCTTTCCCCCCAAAAAAGTTACATTTGCAACAAGTTTGTCAAAAAATTCCCAACCATCTCTAATGTGCACTGCGAAAACCTTGTTACTGTGCATCGGTATTCTGACAGCTGCCGTCTCCTACATCACATATTCCTGCCGAGTGTATGAATAATCTGCTCCTAGAATGTAGATATGGCCCATTGCTGTATCATGGAGCTCACCTGTATAAATATTCAGACCATAGTTCCTTCTGTGGAGTGGCCCCTCAGAAGGTCTTGAATAAAGTCATGCTCTCACTGCTCAACATGTATTTGCTGCTGGGCACTGAAGTGTGACTGAAGTAGAGAAGAGACAGGGCTCAGCTGAGATGAATATAAAGGAAATTCCTTATTCTGGTTGCAGAACGCAGATAGTGTTTTGTTTCTAAAAGCTTGTCTATACTATCGCTTAAGTCAATGTGAGTTACATCACGTAGAGGTATGAAAAAACCACCCCCCTGAGGGACGTAACTTACATTGACTTAAAGTGATGTCTACATCCTGCTATGTCAGTGGGAAATGCTCTCCCGCCAACATAGCTTCTTCCTTTTGTTTAGGTGGAGTAAGTACATCAGGAAACTGCTCTCCCATCACCATATTGTGTCTTCATGAGACATATAGAATCGGCACCACTGAATTGATGCAGCACTGCCAATTTAGCATGGTAGTGAAGACAAGTCCTAAGTTAGCTCTGACTAATTAAATCAGGAATCGGCAACCTTTGGCAAGCAGCTTACCAGGGAAAGCTCCTGGCATGCTAGGCTGGTTTGTTTACCTGCCCCATCCACAGGTTCGGCCAGTCGAGGCTCCCACTGGCTGTGGTGTGCCACTCCAGGCCAATGGGGGTGGCAGGAAGCAGCAGCCAGCACATCCCTCAGCCCGCGCCACTTCCCACAGCCCCCATTGGCCTGGTGCGGCGAACCGCAGCCAGTGGGAGCCTCGACTGGCCGAACCTGCGGATGCGGCAGGTAAACAAACCGGCCCGGCCTGCCAGTAGGGTGACCAGATGAGAGGAGAAAATATCGGGACACATGAGGGAAGAGCAAAAAAAAAACAAACCGAATGCTGCTGGCGGAGGGAAAAAAAAAGAGTGCTGCTGGCGGGATGTCTGGTCACCCTACCCGCCAGGGTGCTTACCCTGGTGAGCCGCATGCCAAAGGTTGCTGATCCCTGAATTAAATGCATCCTTTAGTGCCTAGTGTTACCACCAGGGGTCTCCCTTGGTCTCCGTGGGCTCAGTAGTCATGAATGTGATTGCGATTGACACTTGTGTGTAGAAAAGGGCAAGTTCTGGCTGTATATACCTGATCCGAAGCCCATTGAAATCAATAGATGGATTCCCATGGCCTTAATGGGTTTTGGGTATTGCCCTACGAACATAAACAAATATAGTTCACCAGGCCTTGATGGGAACAATTAAAGAGGGGTCTCTTCACCTACGCACAAAGATGCCTTCTTTCAACATCCAACCAAAGCACAGATCTAATCCCCTGGCTGCTTTTAGGGTACAACCTCTCTCAAATGATGTTGAAATATGTGAACATTGAATTATGAATGCATGAATATTATATTATAAATTAACTTTGGAAAACTTGTCTCGTGAGATGTGCCATGCTTATAAGTCAATGACAAGCTTCATTAACATCACTGGAGAATTTGAAAGAGGTAAAAATTACGTTAGGAAGAAAGTAATATAAAAAACCCTGTCATACCCTTCTCCGGCAACTAATCTTAGCTGCTCTGTCGCAGTTGTGAGCGCGATTGTACTAAAACTGTAGTAACCAGCTAGACTGGTAGGGTAGTCTAGCAATTAGAATTAGAGCATCAAGTTTCCAGCAGATACAGTAACACTGCAGCAGTGACTAGGCATGGGGGCAGGGGGGCAGTTGCATTACTGCACACAGCTAATTATCAAGACAGCTTACTCCACAATTTCATCTCACAGCCACATCAAAAATGCCGGCTAAAGTCAAGACACTCCTTTTCTGAAATAGTTGAGCCTCAGATAGTACATTAGACACAACCTTTCTAAGTCAGAGTCATAGCTGGTGGTGCAGGACTACAGTTTGGATCCATGGCACATTTTTTTTTGGTGGCTAGACAACTCAGATCTGCATCCTCTAGTCTCTCTGGATCAGCTCTCACATGCCCTTCAGCAAAACTGGATGAACCAGAAGATCCTTCTTTGTTACAATATCATGTGGGTGGTTTAACTTACTTCTTTACTGTTGGGGCTTTTGAGCTCTCAACACTGCCCTGTGGAGCTCAAGAAAAAACATGCCATTTGGTTATAGACTGCTCCCTATCATCTTGATGGTACATGGACAATGCTGTCATGATAAAGTGGCTACAGCAGTTGCCCAACATCTAATTCATTGTTTGTGCCTTCAGAAGCCACACGCCAGAAGAAAAGTGTCACTCTCATCTCTCTGTTCCCCCTGTACTCATGAAACTGAAGGGGACAGCCTACATAATAATACTGGAGATCCCATTATTGGATTTGTTTGAAGATAGCATTAGACAAGTCCTGGAGCCATTAAAATTTTGGCAACGGGGGCAACCAAGAATGTACAATTGGATGTGTCCAATTCAGTGCCGTCTCACAGCCTTTCTGTTCCACCACAAAAAGGGTGTAAAGGGACCACAAAACATCTGCTAGGCTCCCTCATGGAATAATGATCCCAGAGTAGAAGCCCACCCACCAGGTGGAAACTGGATATGTGCTTTCTCAGCATAAGCCACACCCCAGGGGATGTTCTCAGGTGCTGGAGAGGGATCTGGCTATTTCCCAGCCACCACAAGCTTTCTGGGGTATTGGGTAGAGGGGTGCGATCCCAATCTACACTGGGGTCCAAAACAGCCCTGGCAGCCCCAGATTCAGGTTGGTGCCATTCTTCCCCTCAATCCCTGTGCCAGGCTTGCTTTCATCTCAGGAATGTATTAGATCCATCAAGGGAGTAGTGGGTAAATGGGCTGTGATTTGGATATTGAAATTATCCATCATGAAGGATTTAGTAATGGGCAGTGAAGGCTCTAGAGAAGTCATTCTAATAACCTACAGAAATGAATACCGCATGATCTTCTTTCTATAGGTGAATTGAATTACCCTATATAATTCTATATGAAGGATATAATCCTCTATTTAATGTCATACTGTGGTTCAAAAAACCTATAGAAAGATTACCATTTTGTATTAAGTTTTATAGATCTTTTCCATTAGGGGCTTTCTGACTATTGTCAGAAGAACAGAATGCTAATAATTAAAAAAAAAAAATCCAAAGTCTGAATGGAAGAGAGAAAGGATTGTTGTTATACCTAACTGAAACAGCTGGGTTAAAACCTTTTAAATATATACAGAGGAGCTTACTGGTTTGTTAGCTATTTCCAGTCAGATGGGAGGAAGGATAAAGATGCCAAGCATCTAGATGAAACTGGATGAAACAGTGAGAGGCAAAAGAAAAAGAAAAAGCAGCAAAACGGATATGTGAATGGCAAAGGGGTTAAAGAGAAGTTACTTCATTTATTAGTAGTTGCAGGAGAATTAGTTAAGCAGTTTCAAAGTAGTAGCACAAAAGATCATTCAGTATATTGGAAATAAAGGTAATAAACTTAAACATCTGGAGGCTAATCATGGATTTTTACAATTTTCTTTGTGGATAAAGTTGTCATTCTGCAATCTCATAGCTGCTGAATGGTACGGAAGCCATTTTTCCAGGGACTGCCGCAACACTTTCATTGATGTTTATTTGTTTTTCTTAGAGAGAGTGGGGTTCCTTCGCACCCCACATGTTACACTTCTAATCTAAAAACACAGGTGAGGATCCTGCAGATGGAGCTTCAATGTTATTTAAGAGAGAGGCTGTTGACAGGCAAAATCTTTTTTCACTTGCAAAAGTATTGCTAGAAGTGCCACTTTATGTTCAGAAGTGACTGGTGAAAAGCTACATACTTTCTTTCCCTTTTGCATGAACAATTCTATTATCCATGTACATCAAGTGAAATAGCCCCCTAGACTGGTAACTGGAATGCTAGGTAGGATTCACAGGACAACTAAACACAACAATGCAGCTTCATTCACTTGCTATTATCACTCCAGCCATGAATTAATATCTAAATTAACAATGCTAAAAATGTTGTCATGCTATTTATTTTTTAATACTTGTATAATATATGTCCCCTTCCTATGATTTCCTAAGCATAGAGAACATATTTTTCATAGGGTCTTGCAGATGGTTTTCAGTGGAAATATGGGTCACTCTTATTGAATCTTACTGAGCGTGCAGGGAAAGACTCCTAGATCCCATCTATGCTGTAGTTTCTGTTTGGTTATGAAACCATTTCAAAAACCTCTTCCCTGGTCATGCTTGCTCCTGGGCCACCCATGCCATGATCCTAACTGTGCCTGCTATGATGCTTTCCAAGGACCCTCCTGTGTAGTAGGACTCCATGAATGTGGGGTTTGGTATGCCTCTTGTATTGCAGAAATGCGCCACTTCCAAAAGCAGAGGAGTCGCTGTAGCCATGAAGACAGGGCCATGATTTTGTCCTAGTGTGTAGATCCTCAGTGTAGAAATCTACATGCATATAACCCTTATTTTCTTTGAAACTTTCCTCCTTGGTTTTTGTAGAGATGACATTTCTTCTGTAGACTACCTACTGCAGATGGCTCTAATAGCACTTCTGCTGATTCATCCATCCCTTGTTGGTTTTATTTGAGTTTTCCAGTTGTCTTTTCTTTCCCTGGATTTATTAACGGGCACTCTATAGTATGAAATGCGGACTTATATTTGTGTGATTTTTTATTATTATTGTTGTTATTATTTATTACAGAGCTGGCAGCACCAAGGTTGTACAATTTTACTTCACACAAAATTTCTGTTGCCCCTCTCTCTCATTGGTACTGGAGATAATATAATAGAATAAATGCAATGATAAATACCTACCTCATGCCAAACTGTGGGGTTTTTCACTTTTCTTTCCCAAGAAAAAGACATCTTTCAGTCTCTGAAAAGTCTTGCATACAGTGTGCTGTAATAAATCAAAATTTGTCAAGAAAACCCCAAGTCCTTGCAGACATGCCGCTTTGAGACTAATTCCATTCTTCCTACCCATGAGAGGATTAGGTCAAGGTCTTGAATCTGAAAAGGAACCCAGGTTGTCAGCTTAAAAGCCTTTTGCCATTTGCAAATAAATAAACATTTCTTACTAAGAGTCAGTTCAGTAACCCAGGGTGCAGATCTCAAACTTTCTTCTGGGTTAGAGGCTTGTACATATAAGGCCTAATTCGACATTCTTTTTACAACCAAAACTCCAATTAACTGCCTACCTTAGAGATAAACTATAAACTCAACCACCGGGCAATGAGGACCTGCACAGCCCCAGGAGGAATGTGGTAAGGGAGTTCTGAAAGTCACAATTCACAGATTTTAAGGCCCAAAGGGACCATTAGATGATGTAGTTTTACCTTCTGTATGACACAGGCCATTAAATTTCACCCCGCTACCCCTATATTGGGCCAAATACCTTTAATTAGAGTAAAATATTTCCTTCGCAGGAATCTAAACTGTTGTGTGTCATAGGCAGAGAACAGGAGAGATAAAGGTGCCAGTGGTAAGGAATTAACTGAGATGTCCAGATGATCCTCATGGGTGATCTGTGCTCCATGTTGCAAGGAAGGTAAAAAAACCTGCAAAACCCCATCAAGGTAAGCTGTGGGAAAATCCTTCCTGTGAGCAAGATGCACCAACCAACCATCTAAGAGAATTCTCTGTACTGCCTCAGAGTACTGCTCCGCTCTGCCCTGTGACCTGTCTCCAACTGTGGCTGTGATAAAATACAAATCTGGCCAATTATCCACTGGGGGGGAAAAAAAAAAAAAAAGCTCTGTAGGCAACTAGATGAAACCCTGAAGCATGAGAGCTGCAAGTGTTATGAGCATGTTGCGGGCAATGTGGGCAGTCCTGTTCTCCCCATGAACTGTGAAGGAAGGGGATGAATGGGGGGATTCATAGACTCTAAGCCAGAAGAGACCACTATGACCACCAGCCCAACTCCTCACACACACAGACCACAGACTTTCTCCCAGAAACTAGATTAAAACATATCCTTTAGACCAGTGGTTCTCTAACTAGGGCCACCGCTTGTTCAGGGAAAGCCCCTGGCGGGTTGGGACAGTTTGTTTACCTGCCACATCTGCAGGTTCAGCCAATCATGGCTCCCACTGGCCGCGGTTTGCTGCTCCAGGCCAATGGGGGCTGCAGGAAGTGGCGCAGGCCGAAGAAGCCTGCAGGTGCGGCAGGTAAACAAACCGGCCCAGCCCTCCAGGGGCTTTCCCTGAACAAGCGGCAGCCTAATCTGAGAACCACTGCTTTAGAAAGATAACTAATCTTGTTTTAGACTCCAAGTGATAGTAAGTCCACTACCTCCTCTGATAGGTTGTTCCAATGTTTAATCACCCATCCTGCTAGGAAATTGCATCTTACTTTAAGGCTGAGTTTGTCTACTTTTGCCCAATCACTGGATTTTTGTTATAAATTTGTCAGCAAGATTCAGAAAAGCCAGTTCACAGATATCTTTTCCATGTGGCAGTACCAACACATAGTGACCAAGTCACCTTTTAATCTTCTCTTTGATAAACTGAATAAGGTGAGCTCTGTACACCTCAGATCATAAGTCGTGTTTTTCAGGGCCTGGATCATTTTTGTGGCCTAACTTTGAGCTCTTTGCATGACTTCCGCATCACTTTTTGCCAGTCTGAATCATTCCAAAATTATAAGATGGGCCTCAAAAATAGCATGAGATCTTTTTAAAAGAATAATTTAAAAAAAAATTGATTTATTTTCTGTCTTTTGAGCTTTTGGAGCACACCAGGGTCACAATGGCAAACTTTTCTTGGCAACCATCAGGATAAGAGATTCTATTTTTCAAAATGAAAGCTGAGATTCTCATGTAATCACTTGTCTCCATGGTACTTTAAGAAAAAACAACAAATATCACAAGACTTGTGATTAAAATTGGGAGTTTTGGCAACACTGCATCCAGCACTGCTATTTGCAATTAAAAATGGCTGCAGCATTCAAAGGATGTTTTATGTCCTTGGAGATAAAATGGCCGCCACACTTAAATCTCGCTCCGATAGATGACTGATTAGAGCAGTGGGTAATATGATCTAAACTGGAGACTTCAGAATTATTTTTTTCTCATTCCTGCCTTTATTCTCCATTTTTTCTTGCCATTTCTTTTCTCTGTTGTTTCCCTCTGTTCCATAAAAAGCTTAATCTTGAATGGTGCATGGCCTTGCACATATGAGGCTGTGACACAGAGGCCCGCTGGTGCAAAGGGTTCACTGATCTTTACAAGCACCTCCTGTCTCAGACCTAACAAACTCACTGTGCCTAATACCCCACTTTCATGGTATTGAGACGTAATGGGTAACATGTGAGATCTCTACTGAAAGCTTGTAACTTATCAATAATAATAATCATTGTGAGATTTGTATGTGAGTAACATTTAAGGAATAATGTAACTATACTGAAAATTATGTATCATGGCTATGGAGTAAAAGTTAGTCATCAGGAAATTGTTTGTCCTCTGTGCCCCTTTGCGAGCAGAAGATCTGGAATTTCTGTGAGTGGCCAGCATGAGGAACTACATATCACAGAGGAACATTTCAAGGGGACTTGGGGACTGAGGTGCAATTATTGTTAACCTGCAAGGCAAAGGACAGGGCTGGTGCTTGAGCGAGTGGCAGGCTGGCGGGTGTTAGGGAGCTAGCACTCAGTTACCACAGGCAGGTCTCCCTCACACGAGAGGCAGGATTGCTCACAAGTACCCTGAGTACTGTCACATGAGCTAATCCTGACGGCAAGGCACAGGCCCACGACCACAGTGGGAATGGACCAGAACCTTATTGCCCCACAGGGAACTCCAAGAGACACAATGGCTCCTGCAACTCCTAGCACATCTAACTCAGGAAACAGCATGGCCTCTCCCTCCACACTCTCTAAGGTAGTTTGTACCTAAGGAGACATACCAGGAAGTGCAGAGACTTTAGTTACAGCTTGCTCCTGCATGAGAGAAAGTTATCCTTCATCAAAGAGTTGTTTCATCATTCGATGAGGATCACACTGCAGCTTGTGACCTGCACCTATTTCACCCATGCATTTGTCAAACGGGAACAAACATGCTCAGAAGTCTGAGATTTTCTGCTTCCAAGGCAGAGGGCCACATCTAGTGCTGTATTATACATGCACTCTTGAACGTACGGACATTTAACGATGGAGCACAACCGTTCTGCACACACTGCTGCAGTGCCTATTGTGCAAGGACTTATAGGATCCAGGCCACAATATGACAACTTATTTTGGTCTGTCTCCAATGGTCTAGTCTACATTTCCTCCTGCTGCATTGAACGGGCCTGGATTACAATGTTAAAAGGAAGGCATTTGGTACCATGCCAGATGTTGGAACAGACAGTTCTGTGATTGTAGAGCAGACTGATTCATTTTTTTTACTACATATATTTAATATTTATAAGGTTGATTTCAGAGCAAGATTCCCAATCAGTTGTGTATTAAATCCTGAGTGAAAAATTCCCTATGTGAATGTGGCTGTAAGGTTGTGTGTGCACATGTGGCTGGCTAGATGCCTAAATGACCATGTGCAAATACAATTTTGCCTGCGCATATTGGGTATTTCTCCCATGTGGGTGAGGACAAATTACGCACGCATCTACCTTTGGCATTATGTGGATTGTATCTGTGTAGTGGGACAGATAACCATTCCCACCCATCAGTCAAGAAGGGGGTTAAAGAACGCCTGTCATCCCAATCAGCCCCAACCCACCTCACCTGTGTGGCTTGCCAAGCCTGGGGGCAGGACCTCAGGAAGGCAGGAATTCAGCTCTGTGGTGATGCTCTGAGACAAGCAGACTTAGAGCTTGAGAGCTCCCAGACTGGGGTAATTGACTGCTTTCTGGTGGCCATATTGAGAGCCCCCCCCCGCCCCCCAAGTCCTGTGGGAAAGAAGATCAATGTGTTTGTATCTTTTGTTGAAATCCCCAGGGAAAGTTTCTTGGCCTTTAGTCATGCAGGCAGACCAGAGCTTAAACTTTCTGTGGCATCTGAAAACTACTTCTCCTCTTTTCCATGAGGGAGGCAGCCTGGCACCTTGAGGGATTGTTTTATAGCCCTTCCCTCCTTCTAGAAGGAGGTGGACTGTCTAAGAGGTACAGCTGGAGGGTTTATACCTGGGGAACAATGTATTGTACCAGGAAAGTGAGACACCTGCCTTCACCACAAGGGGGCCACCTTCCCGCACAACCGTTGACCATCTGTAATACTGTATGACTCTCTGGCATTTTTGTATAGTGCATGTTGATGTACATTCATATAAATATGATGTACCTTACACCAGCATATAAGGCCATTCAGATGAACTCCAAGTGTTGCAATTGGTGAAAAGTACTTTGGGGGCAATTGTCGATCGCAGTCTTTTACCCTGGAGAGGGCCTGATTCAATACATCTCTGCCACAATGAAAAACCAATTCAGATCTGAGATCTGTGGCATTAGTTCCCAAACACAGCTCTTGATAGGGAAATGGGGGTTTGTGTTTTATGTTTTTTGCAAAAGGCAGAAAGCTCTTAATTTAACAAACCAGATTCCTTCCTGTTCCTCTGCTCTGTTCCGAGATTCAAGCTTCTGAACAAAAAACGAAGTTGTTGTAACCATTGATAGTGAAAGTAGTAAACACAGAGACTAAGTTCTCAAAAGATTTCTTAAAGCGTAACATTGGGCTATTGAGATGTATCTCTTACTACTTTGCCAAGAGGCAGACAGGGGCTTTTCTGGCCAGCACACAGAAAATGCTTTTCTTTTAAAAGGAACAGATTTCCCCACTGAAGTCTCTGTAACAATGTGCCAGAGGGAAGTTTGTATCTTCATTTTGTTTGCTTACCATGTGCACCTGTAGGAACTACAGTTTTGCAGAGATGGACGTTAGCGAAATGTGCAACAAGACCACAGACGGCAATAGCTGAGAAAAATGAAACACTTATTGTGGTATTGATGAAAGCCTTGTTATGTGGCCTTTTGCACACAGACGGCTCAATCAAACCATTGTTCTCATTTCATCTCCACTTACTAATAACTGTTTCCTTTCAGCCATGTACTAGAATACTTTATTTACTTTCTGAATTAGTTCTGGTGCCATTCTCAAAAAATGGTTCTCCTTTATCATGCCCTTGGAATGATGTCAGTAGGAAATCTCAGAAAGCCATAGCCCAAACTTGAGGAGAGAAGAAACAGCAAAGTATGTTTAATTGTTGGGGTTTATCCAACTATCTTGTATTATAGGAATGTTCTACTTGGAACAAACAGAGAATAGCCTTTGTAGTTGTTAAGCACTGTCTATTTACTCAATTTTTGGTACATAAAAGGCACACCTTAATAATATCTTCTCCTCTCAAACATTTTATCCATTAACAGTAATGGATCACATTGTAACTGAGATTTTTCAAGGCTCCTCTTATGTTTATGACATGTTTACAGAAGTTTGATTAAAAACATAACATACTCCCTAGCAGTAATTTTGCAACACATCACAGAGAAGCACAAATCACCCCACCTTACTGTGGGATGGCTCTTTATACACTGACCCTGGTCACATCCTTCCCTACAGTGCCCCCTGCCACCAAGCTGGGCAAGGAAACCCCTTACAAATTAAAGTGATGGCTCCTAATTTTGAAATAGTTTTCAACACACCTCTGAAATTCAGTGGGATTTGGACTCCTAACTAACATCCTTAGGCCCCTTTGAAAATTCCAGTCTGTGTCTTTAGGGCACAGCCCCAAGTAAGCAACAGTGCAGAGTACACACTTGGGAAACAAGAAAAACTGGGCCTTCTATTAAAGAGGTGGGGACTGTGATCAGCAGAGATCAGGGTGGCCTGATTGTTCAAAACTGGAATGTCAGTGTTGAGGATGGCAAACTAAATAGAGGAGGGGGGAATACAGCTAACAACTAGGATTTGAAGTGAAGAGTATGGTGGAGAAATGCAGGTTAGGTTGCAAGGAAAGAAAACAGAGCAGAAGGAACTGAATGTGGCTGCTATAAAGCCCATTGAAATCAATGGAGAGATTCATGTTGACTTCAGTGGGTTTTGGAGTGGGCTCTGGATCACCAGTAGAAGATACCAACTCTCAAGGAGAATGGTGTCTAGTGGTAAGAACTGTGACTCCTGAAACCAGACTGCTGGTCCTGGCTCTCTCATTGGGTCATGATGTGACTGAGGTGAGTCACTCACCACATGTGCCTCTGTGCCTCTTTCCTTCAAGTGTAACATGGGAAGAATTATGCTTCTCTTACCTTTTGTAAAGCACCTTGTGCTCAAACTTCAGTTAAAGGTGCCCTGTAAGTGCCAAGTGTTACCATTTATTTAGGACATTGCCCAGGGAAGGACAGAAACCCTGCTGCATTTCAAATGCCTTTGCTTTTTGCTTGCTTCACCCGTGTTTACTGCTTTGGCAAACTTTGAGTAACTTTTGTTTCATTATCACGTGCCATGTAAAAGGACATCTGTTAAATTCAAAGAGCCTTTTGGTTGAAGGTAGTAAGTTTTTTTTCTCTTAAGCATTTCCATATATTTGTTTTTCAATTACCATTACAACTGTTCCATCTTCCTAGAATAGCCCAGCTTGAGGCAGATAGGACTTTTATCTGTCATTCATTTAGGAATTAATCACTCCATTAATATTGCTCTCTTAATGGCAAGTTTAGCTGTGATATTAGTGTCTCTTGTAACTTTTTTTATGGTCAGGGAAAGTTTGAAGTGATAAACTGTTTCCTGGGGGGACACTTGGAAAAAAAAACCCTTTAAATACTACAGTAAATTAAACACATAAAAACTTCCAAACATATTGAGGAACATAATATGCCTGTTAAGTATTGTGACCTTTTGGTTCTGCTAGTTTAAGATCTTTTTTCTTTTAGGACTTAGTACCCTTTAGGCCACATGGAAAGAAATTACTTGCTGTTGGAAAATATCCTTGCAGCCACTGTTTGTCTTAGCCTATATTTAGAATTCTCTCATGTTTCAGCCAAGTGGGTGAGCAGACTACAAATCACCTAGACAAGAAGTTGAATGCTGAGGGAAGTACAAAGCAAACTCAGAAAGGACATACCTGCCTTGCACTGAAAATTCTACCCATATCTATTCACAGCTAGAATAGAGTGTTTTGAACATGTCTTTAAGCCCTAAATCCTTGTTGGTTCTGTAATCCATCAGCAGAACGATGATGATCATCATGTGTATGGATCCTTTATTTATGCGCAAGTAGTCACCTAAAAATGACAATATAGCTTCATCATATTGTCTCACTTACCTCATTTAAGGAATCCAATACACTTTGGGTTCCATTTCACAATTTTCTACCCGCTTATCTTTGGGAAACAAACATGCAGACAGTTAGTTGCTTCTCATGGCATGTTTCTCTGTTTTGTGTTTAAACTTTTTTTCTTTTCTTTCTGTCTGAGAGAGACTAACATGACTGAATGCTGAGAATTGTTTTCTAGGGTTTTGCTACTTATGCTAATATTGACTAAGATTTTTCAAAAGTGGTGTTGTGTGTGTGAGAGAGAGAGCGCACGCATGAGTGAGAGAGAGACGATGGCCTTACGGCTAAGGCACTGAGCTGGGAGCCAGGAGATATTCTTTGATTCTGCCGGAGACTCCTTTGTGACCTTCAGAAATCACTTAATCCTTTTGTGACTCAGATTCCCTTATGTGTATTAGGAATGATAATAATTCATTTGTCTGTCTTCCCTATTTGGATTGTAAACTCTGGGGAAGGGTGGCATGATGTATGTGTACTGGAGGTTGTTGCAACTCAGAAATTCCATTGCGTGGGAATGTCTAACATTTCTGATTTTTTTTCTTTAGTCCCAAATTGGAATGAAAAGTTGAAATTTCAGAGTTTCCCTGCAAAACAAAATTTCTGAGATTTAATTTTAGAATTATGAAAATGATCTTATCAAAAGGTCTTGAGCCTCTGACCCCTTTGCTGTCTAAGGGTGGTACCTCATGATTCATCCACTCTCAGTACAGAGTGTGACTACGTTATCCTATGTATACCTAAAGGTCCTACTGGGCTCTGTGTTTCTTCCCTTCAGGAACTCAGGACCAGTCATGCAGTGACCAACAACCTTCTTAAAATAAAGCATTTTTTTTTTATTTAGCAAAGCATTAGGGAAAAAGAGATTTTTAGAACAGCCTACACACATTTAGTCTCATCTAATGTCTTGCTTCACTACAAGCAAAGCTAGGTAGGCTTTCCTAGTAAGTTACAGTTGTAACTTTCTTTTAGGATACCAAGGAGCTCTTCAGAACCAGCTTGATCAGTTTGTTTGTCAAAGACGGTGCCCCCAGTCTGTTCCCTGCTTTTTCAAAGAATCTGCTTTTTCTGGAAGCGACTACCTTCCTTTCTGTATGCCTAGGACCATTACAATATTGCTCAATGGTCTTTATTACAGGGTCTTCCTCTTGCCTCACCTGGTTTGTCTAGTCAGGCCATCCAGGAGTATTGTTCAGCATTTAGACCCATTCAGCATCAATGACTTGCAACCACTGGTCTTTTCTGACTGTATCTACCCCCAGGGAAAGTGTTAAAACTGTCTTCTCCCTTCCGACAGTCTAACACAGCATTTCAGACATCCAACATAGAAATCACATTTTAGATTAATATTCATTACCAAACTCTTCCACGTCCTACCCGTGCCTAAATATGGATTTAGAAGCCTAGCTTTGGGGAACAGTTTTTTTGAAAATTTTGGACATATGCACTTTTTTTAACATATATGTGTACTATTTCTAGTCTCTTACTAAATAGATTTAAAGCTTCTCACTTTAGAAATGAATCCAAATGCAATTTAGATTGTATATTGTGGCAAGCAACCACATGATAAATAGGATCTGATTTCCCTCTGAAGTCAATTGGAGTCTTTCTGGGGTGTAATGAGCTTTGGATTGGCCTCCTAGTAGTTATCGTAAAGTTCTTGCTCAGACGTTAGTAGGATCAGCCCAACATGAAGTTTGGGTTTTTTACACAGTATAATGAAATTATTACTGATCACAATCCTAGTGCCCATAGACAGGCAATCAATGTACTTTCGTGAGGCCCAATCCTGTGAGGTGCTGTGTGTACTCATTTCCGAGCAGACTAGTCTAGAGATGTACCTCAGGGATTGGGTCCCTACCTCAAAATCATTGTGCATTGTTCACATTGGTGAACACAATTTTTCTTCAGTACAATTTGTCATCATTTTCAGAATCTCAGCTTGTATAGCTTCGATTTATTTTGGAAGATGGAGATAGTGAATCAATAATTTCATGTTATGTTACATGTTCTTAATACAGACAGGTGAACTGACAAGTCCATGTCCAAGTCTGTCCATAGAGATCTGACTGTGTAATCCTTCCTGCTGATGTCTCCCCCTGCTATTCTAACCATTGTTATTTCCCTGTATTCAACAGCTGCTGGCACAATGTATGTCCTCTCCAACAATGTATCTGGTACAAGGCACTTCCTTCTGTTCCTTTACTTTCACAAAACCAAATAACACCCAATTCTGTCATTGGCATGTAACTGTAGCACCTTCATGGCCAAGATGGAGACTGCTTTGCAGGCAGCTCCAGCTGAGAAAAGGCTTGCACAGGAATGCAGCAGGGAAACCCCCTTCCATCCCAGGGGCACCCCCACACTCTTTGGAGTAAACACACGCACTGGAATAGCACCATGAGTATAGGAAAGGGAAATATTTATTTACAGAGGGATGAATGGAGAAAAACAACAGGTAGGAAAATAGAGGGAGCAATAAAACAGCGTTACACACAACACAAGGCCCCACAGGTTCAGTGGGACCACAATCTTTAGGGCAGACACTGAGCAATGCATCTACACTCTGAGTTTATGAATCTTGGGTAGAGTTCCAGACCAGCAGTGAGTCTTGGGTGTTCCTGATCATCTTTGGCACCTGTAAACTTTCCCCAACAAACCCCTCCAGTGCCTTCTTCTGCCACTCTCTGCAAACACACACAGAGCAACAACCTCCCCAATTAGCTAGCTACAGCCTCCCCTCTTATTCCCAATGGAAGGTCACAAGCCCTGGTTTTCATGGCCCCATACAGCTCTGGGTAGCAGAGATACTGAGCCAGCTCCAATTTGTCCATCTCGGGGGATTCCTCCTGGCTCCTGTCCTGCCCTGGTTAGCTGCTGTGTCCCTCCCAGGCTTCGGGCTGGTTCTCGGCTGCTTTGCTATGTGAGGGCCTGCTCGCTGTAGCCCTCTTGTCTGGAGATCAGACACACACATCTGGTTCCTCTCTCTTGCTCCACACCCCTGGACCCATCAGCACTTCCTCTGCCTCAGAACCGCGGTTTAAAGGAGCCATGCTCTCTAAACTTCAAGGGGATTACAGGTATTACTGTAGATACCTGGATGCCCTAACTGAACGTAGGTCCTCACTGTGCTTCCCTGTCATAAATATAGTCTAAATACATAAGCAAAAGGGAGAGTAAACACAGGTAGAGAGGACTGAAAAGAATTGCTTCTCTCAGTGGCAGAATCAGGAAAAGTAGCCAAGTTTCCTAACTGCCTGTCCCATACCCTATCCATTAAAGCACACTGCCTCTCATCTAGACTTCCTATGTGTCACTTGCTGAGCCAGGTAGCCTAATCAAACCTCCAAACAATCTATCAATTGTAGTACTTTCTTCTCCTTTCCTAAGTGAGTCTGTCAGTCTTTGCCATTTGCCCGGGCACTTTTAAGTTTGTGTTCCTGTTTCCCCACAATGACATCATTCAACTTGTTTGTGACTGAAACCGCTCTGATACTTAGGCCGAGACTATGACTTTGACAGCACACTCAGACAGGGATTTAATGGAGAGTAAGAAGCCAGCAGCAAATTCTTACCATCCTCCACCAAAGCAAGGGACAGCAGGCAGTTGTGCCTCTCGGGGGTGCAGTTCTTTCCCATTCATACTCTTGGGATGGCCCAGCTATGGCTTATCCCAAACACAAGGCTTGGGAAAAAGCTGCAGTCAAACCCTGAATGACTGAGGTAAATATCTATTAGAAAAATAGTCAGTACATGTGTATTTCTGCTACTAGTAAGATAATTCTCCCTTCAAACGAGAAACAGACTCAGCCACCCAGTGGCATTGATAATACTATTTTAATTCATGCAGCATAAAAATTGATTTGATTTAATAAAAAACCAAAAAAAATTAAAAAACCATGACTTTTTTAGTTTTCGGCGAACTTCCACACATTTATTTTCCTTCCTCTCCTTCCCTCCCCCCCAAACAGCTTTGGCTCAAAACCAAGAAAAAAATGTCTCTTCTGTGTCACGTACTTTCTACTCTTTGTATAATATAATTGCAGTGCTTCACAGTAAAGCTACTTTCAGGGATATCTCTTTCTGCAGTTTAAAATGCTATATCTTGGGGGGAGCAGTGAAATATTCAGACGCTAATAAAAATGTATAGAAACATTATGACTTTGAATCTTTGCTTAGAAGTGTCTTTTGTCAGTCAGATTTCTCGTTTCACTTTGGTATTGAAAATATGACATATTTTATGGAGCGGTGTATTTTTCAGAGAAGATAGAATTGGACAACACTCAGTAAACAGGAGCCGAGGGACTTGTCTAAGTGAAGTGGGTTGTGCATCCTGCACTCCATCCAGTTTTTGTTTTACTTTTCAGTCTCTTATGAAAGGAAAAGAGAACTTTGAACACTGAGTTTTAGAGCCTCTTCGAACTCCCTGAGGGTGTCCTTCCCCTCAACACCTCTGCATAAAACACCCGTGAATGCAGATGTGAGTTACGTATTAGCATCAAGAGGAGAAAGTCATTATGTTAAGACGTGCTGGGCTTTTCCTGTTTCCAATCTGAGTGAGCATGAGACAGTAAACAATGGCGTTCCTGGGGAGTTCAAAGAGGGTGATAGAGATGCCAAAAAGGGAGAGCCCCACCCCCATATAAAAATATACTTATAATATTAAGCAATATTATTTGTAATATTAAGCAAAGTGTGAATTCTTATTTGAATCAGACAAGCTGGTGTGTACTCTCTGTATTTGGAGATAGAGACTCTGGTAATTTCTGAGAGTGTCTAGTGATGGGTTCTGGCGGAACTCAGGAGCTGTGGGGCATCAAGTGTTACCTGCAAAGTAAAGGCTGGCAGAGCTTTGGAGCAGATTGTTTCGGTGGCTGACTGTGAGTATTGGGGAACTGACCCACTCACCTCTTGCTGGAGCAGGGGAGTAACACCATTATCTTGCATTCTGGACATCTGAGGCAAACGTTACACCCAGTGGTATACAGAAGAGTTTTGGTATTCACTGAACATGAAATGTGTGAGTCAGATGGTCTTTACTCCACAAGGATGAGTAGTATCCTCCTGGATTCAGCATCATCAGGATGCATGAGGCAGGCTTTAATTTTGGCAGTAAGGGGTAAAATGGAGAGCTTTCACTAAATTAAACAGGCTGATGTACTTATAACATGACTGATAATATTTTAGCAGCCAGCTCTCAAGGGTAAAATTTCAGTAGGATGAATAGGAAATGAAATAATCTTGACACCTAGCTGTTAGATTTGCAGACGAAAAGTGCTATCTTAACACACTTTACAAAAGATGCTAAGTATCAACATCCCCATTTACCGATTGGACAACTGAAAGACTGAGGTGAAATGACTTGCCCTAGTTCACATAGAAATCTATGCTACCTGGTGATTATTAATGTCATTCTGAAATGAATAAAATCTATTCCTGGCTAAAGCAATGAACCTGTAAGATAGCTTTTCTGAATCTAGCCAAGACAAGCTCAAGCCTTCCTAATAAAGGAAGGATTTTGACTATCAATTATGCAATACTCCATTCAATGTTGTGATAATCTAGAGGTAATAAACCCTAAAATGGAGTGGGGAAAGTGAAAGTGGCATTTTGATTAATTTTTTAATTTGGGGCTAATCTACATTAGAAAAGCTTCACTAAATCAATTTACAGTAGACTTACTTTAACCAGTGCATTCCCCTAATGTAGACATATTTAAATTGGGCTAGCCCTCACTTAAATCAGTCTAGCGCAAATGAGGGTTAAACCTGTTTAATTGCATCTGCATTCGAGGTATACACCAACTTTGTGGTCTATTGTAAATATAGTATACTATTACAACTTTTGTAATATAGATTAGCTCTATATTTCAGTGTTGGGGGAGTTACTAGAAGGTACCACCAAGCACTGGCTTTGAATATGTAATTTGATGGCTCAAAATCTTAGTGTGCCTAGTTTTCATTAGTTGTTCTGTGTTAAGATTTGGCATGATCAGCCAGATCTGGGGGGAAAAAAATATTACACTGTGCAGAAATAGGCTTCCAAATTTCTAGCCCCAACAGAGCAAAGCCAGTGGGTGTGTAATTAAGAAGAAGAGAGAAGGTTGACCTACTTTTCTTGGCTAAGTCTCAATTTCAGATCAGTCTATCTTTATTTCTGTCTATTGATCTATTTATCTGCCCTTCCAGTCTCCTCCTAATAATTTTAACCTCACTTTGTACTGATTGATCACTTACAATCATTTCTAGTCTGCATGCTGCTAATTTAGTGAGCTGATTTGCAGTTAAATAAAATCAATAAATCATTTCATGACATCACTGTAAAGAAACATTATCTCATTAACCCTTTAGCCATTGTGAAATAATCCTTTTGGGGCTGTACAGGACAGTACTTGCTTGAAACCATCCGGCACTTTCAAATCATAATGGTGGGGTTTTTTGGTTAACAACCTTAGTCCACCTGCACATAATAGAAACTAGTAAAGGCTGTTATCTAAGCAGCATTGACAGGTCGTGATTCCCCTGTGTAGTCAACATCTGGCTAGAGGCAAAGATATGCCTTACCTCTTCCAGTTAAGAATTTTGCACAGCTGTAGCTGTCTGCTAGATTTCATGACCTTCATATCTAGTAATAAAAGCTACTCCGTGAATCCGATTATTAGCCCATCCTGCACCTCAGATCAATATAACTCAGGGGAAATTACCACAATTTGGGCTGAAAGAATGAAACATTAGTCTGGCAGGGTGTTTGAAAAGATAATGGCTATCTGAAGCAGTAGAGAACTGGACTAGTGAGCAGAAAGCAAGTACATTGGTGCATGATAAATATAACTTATCATGTGGCTCCTCAGTTTGTCACATGAACACCGTCACCTTGTAGCACATTATGACATGGACACACGTAAATATTACACCTTTGGTTTGGCTAATGGGATGGCTGAGAAATGATCATGTACCCTAAAGTAACTCATATATCACATAAGTAGTAGACTTTTGCTTTTAAATTGTATGAAATGGCTGAGGAAAAAGTAATTGCACTTTCCTTGAGAAACTGAATCAATACTATACATTAACAGCTGTTTGTGGTTTCAATTTTCTGCTGGCAGTCTCTGTTCATTTTATATATATAAGATGCTTTTACTCCTGGACTGTCTATTCCATTAGGCAATTGGCATATGATATATTTCAAAATAAAGCTTAGCTTTTGTACTATCAGGATCCCTGAGGGGTCTGTTGAGTCTTTCAGTCTCTGGATTTTGGTGTATAGCCTGTTTCAGAAATTCACAAGAAATGTCATGCTCTTGGCTTCAGAAAGCATGTGAATACACTCAGTATAGCCCTGTCTCCTTCTGCACTCTTAGGGCATGTCTACACTGCAATAGAAGATCTTCAGGGCTGAGTCCCAGAGACTGGATCAACTGACTTGGGCTCATGGGAGGCCTGGCTGCAGGGCTAAAAGTAGCAAAGGAGATGTAATGGCTCGGCCTGGAGCCTAGGCTCTGAGACACTACCCGCTTGCTGGATTTCAGAGCCCAGGTTCCAGCTTGAGCCAATACTACTACACTGCTACTTTTAGCCCCATCTTCCCAAGTCTATTGACCCGGGCTGTGGGACTCAGGGCTGGAGGATTTTATTTCCAGTGTAACCCTACCCTTAGGATATTCCTTTACATACAGTAAAGGTGAGAATGTGGAAATTAACCACAGCAGGGCTATCTGCCTCAGCACTGCACTCCAAGATCAGATAGCAAGACAAACTTGGTACAGGATGATGACCTTGGCTCAGAATTTTTTCTCCTTGTGAGTTGCCAGGGCCTAAGTTTGCTGACCTTTTAGGCTAGTAGATGGTTTATTGTCAATGGCTGGGGATTCTGTTACCCGACAAGGAATCTAGCAATGTGTAGAGTGTGGAGCTGTTGACTCTGTGGCCATGTTATCTGGCTATTGATTTTGTTAGAACATTTGTATTTGTGCCAGGCATATAACAAATCAGTCTGCGTAAAGAAGTAAGTTGCACAATGCTTTATTTTTTTATCTGTCTTGCAGCAGCATCAAGGAGCCTAGTCATGAATCAGGACCCCATTGACCAAAAATGATGGTCTCTACCCCAAAGAACTTACAATCTAAGTGTAAGATGAGACACCAGTGGAGGACAGACAGGGTAATACAAGGAAAGGATGAAACCATATTGGTCAGCATGATAGGCAGTTGTCTCGGCACGCTAGCTGCCTAACGGCTGTCAAGACTTGTTTTTGAAGGCATCATGGCAAAGAAACGGTTTAAGGGGGGATTTGAAGGAGGACAGTGGGGTGGCTTTGTGGATGTTTACAGGGAGTTCCTTCTCGTGCAAGGGGCAATAGGGGAGAAGGCATGAACGTAATTGTTAGACAATATAAAATAGATCACACATTCCCCTCACTTAATGCTAGTTGGTGAATGTATTCGGCTATTTGCTACCAAATTAAATGATTAAATAAATGTCCATTAACTAGGGAATTACCTGTTCCCAGCATACAGTGACCTGCGTTCTCCTTTTTCTTCTCATCACCTTCAGTGACCTCTTATTCCTAGGCAAACCAAAAGCTTTCTTGAGCTGTCCATGTTAGATGAATCCGTGAAGCCAATGCTTCAGTGGCACCCTGGAAGTCTGCAGCTTCATTCGCCACATCTTGGCAGTGACAGGCACGCCCTATTAGGCCAAAAAAGCCTGCAGCAAGTGCTAGTGGGATACTTTAGCACAACTGTTCCCAGGAAAGGACAATCCTTGCTTATTTTCTTTTGAAGCCACATTAATAGCTGCTGGTGGTTGTGTGTGGAGGCTTTAGGAGTGTTTGTCATCCCTCTCTTCCCAACTAGCCTTAACAACAAAGACCAGGTAATTATTGCATTAGACATAAGCTTCTGTAAAGCTGCTAGGTATTGTCCGCATGCCATTGGGCAACCAATCTAATTCCTTCAATCTTTCCCTAAATTCTTCTTTCCATGATGGATGACTAGGATAATAGGAAAAGGCCTAGTCTTGGTATGTGCTGAATTCCACTCCTTTTCCATGCCGGAGTAGCCAATATGCACAAGCAGAAAGATTCACCACTTGTTGAACTCCCTAATGGAATATTGTCTACTTATTATCTCACTTACAGGAAAGAAGAGCATGCTAAAGCAATCAAGCAAATGGATTTTACACTTGAAAGCCCACATCAGTTCCACCGTTCTATAATAACCACATGTTTTCTGCTCTCATATCTGTAGCCTTATCTGGCTTTCAGCTGCCTGAACTGGGAATGGTCAAGACAAAATGAACTAGAGGTGCAGCAGTGGCATAATAGTTTTAGACAAAATAATCTATGGTTTTCCATAGAATCACTGCAAACAGTTAAGACAACTTCTCAGTGTGTTTCAGTGATCCAAGAATGCAGAAATGGTACTAGGCTGTATGAAGAAGGTTAAAGAGGAGCATTAATATACATGTTATAATGCTGTTATGCAAATAACTCGGATACCCTCCCATCTGAATAATGAATTCAGTTCTGATCATATTTCTCTCGGTGTGGGGGTGGGGGAAAGCAGCAGAGAAAGAGAAGTTCAGTCAATGAGCAACAAACCTGATTACAAGCATTGGAGATAGTGGACTGTGAAAAATCTATACAAAAGAATGTAAAATGGCTGAGCTTATTTAGTTCAGAATGACAAAAGGTAAAAAGACAAGAGGTAAAAACAGAGGTAAGTGAATGGTATAGAGAAGGCTAGCTGAGTGTTCTGCTCCCTCCTTTTCCCTAGCTCAAGGACAAGATGGCACATCACTTTTAAAATGGATAGAAGGAAATACTTTCCCACTCTTGCAGCTTGTAATTAATCTACTGCAGGACATTACTGTGGCATATGATTTAATGAGTTTTTTTTTAATGATTAGACATACGTATAAGAATAGCATCAGTAGTAATATTAGCTACGATCAAAATAAGAGCTACCAGTCTTCATACTTCTGTGCATAGGGTGATGGTTACCAGTTGGGATCAGGAAAAATAATGTCTTTAAGGAAGAGTATTGGACAATGTAGTACATCACTGGGCTTTCTCACACTCTTCTGAACCATTTGGTTTCAGACATTATCAAAGACAGACAACTGGGCTGGATGTATCTAGTCTTTTCCAGTCTGGTAATCATTATGTTCTGCATGATACCTATGATACTTGGGGACTCCCCATTGCAGAGTCTGAATAGAATAATTTTACGTTCTGTGCATGACTAGCAAAATAAAGAACTGGCTAGACTGTGCTTGAAGGAGCAGCCCTGCGGTACTACAGAGCGGTATTACCAGGACAAGAAGTTCAAAAAGATTGTGCTTCATAGAGATACAATGCTCACTGAGTTACCTGCTCGGAGTACTTCAGTGGTCTGTACACCTGGCTGCTTCTTTTAGGCTGTGCACCTGCTCACTCCCAAGCACGTCCAGATAAAAGTATTCAAGCAAATAAGAGCAAATCCCCAACCAAATGAATGGAGAAGCCTGCAAATAGAAAGTCAGTAGGGCTCTACTTGGGCTCAGAGGTCTGCTTCCACTTACAGGAGTGGGGCCTGAATGTTTCTTCTATTCATCCGACTCTCAAAGGGCCTGACCTGAGCCCACTGACACCAATGATTTCAATGGGCTTTGGATCAGGTCCTAGAAGAATAAACAAATAGTTTCCGTTCATCCACTTCCTCTCTGAAAGCAAATAGTGCAGTCACTCAGTAATTCCCATTGCAAGGTCCCTCTTCTCGTTTCTTTTTCTTGTAGGGTCCTTTTTATTTCTTTTTGTCATTCTAGGATTCAAAGGCTTTCCCATGGGCTTGGCGAAAGCAAGGGGAAATATCTATTGGAGTCTATCCATTGACTTTAATAGGCATTGGCTAGGACCTCTATAACATCCAGACTAATCTTTTATGGTGTTCCTTCTAAGATCCAAACTTAGCAGACTCCCCTTTATTTATATATATAATATATATAATCTCTTTGTGTCTTTGGTCCAGTTCACAACTGAGACAATGTAAAAAAATTGTATCACTTGATTTTTGGTTTACTTCTTTTTTGTGTTCAGGCTGTCCAGTTTGGCCGATGTACATAGCAGAGGGGCATTGCTGGCATATGATGGCATATATTACATTGGTGGACACGCAAGTGAATGAATCAGTGATGGTGTGGCTGATCTGGTTAGGTCCTGTGATGGTGTCGCTGTTGTAGATATGTGGGCAGAGTTGGAATCGAGGTTTGTTGCATGGATTGGTTCCTGATCTAGAGTTTACTATAGTGCGATGTGCAGTTACTGGTGAGAAATGCTTAAGTTGGCAGGTGTCTGTGGGTGAGGACTGCCCTGCCACCCAAGGCCTGTGAAAGTGTGGATCATTGTCCAGATGAGTTGTAGATCCCTGATGATTGCGTTGGAGGGTTTAGCTGGGCTGTATGTATGGCCAGTGGAGTCCTGTTGGTTTCTTTCTTGTTTTTCTTGCAGTAGGAGGCTTCTGGGTACACGTCTGGCTCTGTTGATCTGTTTCCTTATTTCCTCATTGCCGGTATTGTACTTTTGAGAATGCTTGATGGAGATCTTGTAGGTGTTGGTCTCTGTCTGAGGGGTTAAAGCAGATGCAGTTGTACCTCAGTGCTTGGCTGTAGACAATGGATCGTGTGGTGTGCCTGGGATGGAAGCTGGAGGCATGAAGGTAGGCATAGTGGTTGGTAGGTTTTCAGTACAGGGTGATGTTAATGTGACCATCACTTATTTGCACCGTGATGTCTAGGAAGTGGACCTCCCATGTAAATTGGTCCAGACTGAGATTGATGGTAGGGTGGAAGCTGTTGAAATCATGGTGGAATTTTTCCAGAGTCTCATATGCCATCATATGCCAGCAATGCCCTTCTGCTATGTACATCGGCCAAACTGGACAGTATCTACGGAAAAGTATAAATGGACACAAATCAGGATTCTTTGCTGCCATTAAAAGTAAATTACACTTCTTTAAGTACCAGCTCTTCAGAGCCAGAATTGCCTTGGAAACCAGTGGTTTGTCTAAGGATAATGGATTTTTATTATTTGACAACTAAGCAATCTAATTATATAGTGACAGACATAGTTCTGATTAGTTCTAAATTTATGATTGGATAAGAAGTTGTACTACATGAATAGATTCGTGATTAAATACAAAATTATCTGCTGAGTCTTTGTGCTCTGCTTGTTCATTACCCCATACATTCAGACAATAAAATGGAGGATGTTGCAAAAATGTATGTTAAAAATTCACAGAAAATTGTACTTTAAAAAGGAAATCCTGAATTTTGGATAGTATTAAGAAATTCCAAACAGAATTCTGGTATATCCAGACTAAAGGCACAAGTATTTTACCTCACATGTGGAAAGTCAATGTTCTTGGATGGAACCCTGAAAATTAGGATAGAAAAGTATATGAAATATTTGAATCAAGGGTAAATGTAATGTGGCTTACAGTCCCCATACCGAGCATAGGCAAAAGGGAGAGCAACATCATCCCTGATTACAAGTTCTGTCTAACCACACCACAGCACTGATAAACTGCTAGTCATGGCGGCATGCACCCTCAGCTGTGACAGTAAGAAAAACAAGCCCAGCTATAAAAGAAGGAGAACACAGAGAGAGGAAGAGGTAGTATCTAGTATCAGATGACAGTAGACAGTCAATTGCAGTTCAGCAGTCCTTGGCCCAATGCAATATAGAGCAGCTTCAGGGTTGCTTTAAACTATGCCCAGCAGGCTATGGCCCTAAGGGCCCGTCAGACTGCTGGACTGCAACAATGTCCTAGACCAGTGCTTCTCAAAGCCAGTCTGCTGCTTGTTCAGGGAAAGCCTCTGATGGACCGGGCTGGTTTGTTTAGCTGCCGCGTCCGCAGGTTCAGCCGACTGTGGCTCCCACTGGCTGTGGTTCACTGCTCCAGGCCAATGAGGGCTGCGGGAAGGGCCGTCAGCACGTCCCTCAGCCTGCGTCACTTCCCACAGCCCCCATTGGCCTGGAGCGGCGAACTGCGGCCAGTGGGAGCTGCGATCGGCTGGACCTGCGGCTGCGGCAGGTAAACAAACCAGCCTGGCCCGGCAGGGGCTTTCCCTGAACAAGCGGCGGCCCGACTTTGAGAAGCATTGTCTTAGACAGTTTTTCCTCCCCTAGAAAGGAAAAAATGTCTCATATGCTGGAGCCTATGGTGGAGAGGTAGGGGCTGACTAGGGTGGCTTTATGTGGGGGAGATCCAGCCTCTTTGTACTAGAGGCTCCCTTGTTGCACCCAGAGGAGGAAGGAATAGCATACTATCCCCTTGCATCCAGCCAACTACATTGGGACACATGGCTTTGCCTAATCCCAGTCCCTCCCTCTGCTCACTCTCTGACCACATTTTACTGTGAGGAGGATCTCTGGGGCAATGGCTGTGCTCTCCTGAGAACTGGAGTTGCAATCCAAGCATTCTAACATGCACTGTACAAAAGGGGCCATTCCTTGCTCTCCCATTATGCCCCTCCAGGGCTAATTAGGGCCAGGGCCCAATCCAGCCCAGGATGACTAAATGTGGAGTATGATTCTGCTCAATGTGTAATGGTGGCAGAGATGGGCTCTTAGATTATAGGTATTGTCTAGTAGATGGAGTGTAGACCCTTTTTAAGAAAAAAATGTTTGTAATCATGTACAGGGAAAGAATTGATGATAATACAGATGACATTTTTAAATACATTTGCCCATCTGCATTGTTCAGTACCCAGTGTAATCTTCTCTAATTTGACCAAGCCATCAAATCCCTTAGACCCAAATCCCTGTGATCACAAGGGTAATGCATTCCCAGGTTCGCTGGTAGCTATGCACTTTTTAACTCTCCAGCACCGCATATTGATTTTAATGCTTACTGGCCCGGACAGGGAACCCTCTCCAGCGTGGATGTGTTGATTAGAAAAAATATGCTTTCAAAGAGATAATCTGCCTAGATTTATGTTTATGACACAGTTCATCACCTGGTGGTTAGACAGATCTAGAAATCTGCAATCGCTTCTGAATTAATCTATAATGTCATTTAAAGGATGTGCTTTTAGCTTCATAGACATTTTCCTTGCCAGTTTCTTTTCAAATGTTATGGTCATTGCCATTACAAAATATTTTTGCCTAATTATGTCTTGGATCATATATGTTAGCTTCATTTTTTTTTATTAATAATTATCTCTGTTTTGGTGCTACCAGCTTTATAAGATTTGATTAAGATGTGAACTGTACCTTGGCAACTATCATTTTTAATTCATACATCTAGTCACTACTGTGGTTCTTTCCATCACCACTTCCATCTAATTCCTTCTCCTAAATATTCACCAAGTCTGCTTCATTTTAGCTCCAAAATCTGACCACAGTATCCTTCATCTTGACCACTCCGTGACATTGCTGTGTTTTAATTTGTGTAATCATGAGGAACAGTGTAATGTTTCATTGTTCTCCAGTAAAAAGCAGTCCTTTTAATGAGCACCAGAACATATTTTGTCACATCCTCTCAAGGCTCAGAAACAGAGCCAATGGGATTTTGTTCAAACTTTCCAAAAATGTCACCTTTACATAGAGACTAAGCACAGAGAAATTCATCATAAAAGGTAACTCTTTGAGAATGTTGGAAGCATGTGAAAATAGGGATAAAAGTGTTTTGCATTCTTATCTAGAGTGATTATTACCAAATTGACCTCTTTAATACTTGATCTGTACCCACACAGTAATTATGGAGTAATATTAAGTACAAACCTCCTGTTTTAAATGTATTCATATTTTTATTATTTGTTTTACACACAAATGCAACACCTGGATTAAGTTCTGGCGTCAATGAAGTCAATGGATGCTTTGCCATTGAATTCAGTCAGACCACGATTTAATCCTGTGTGTTGAAAAACTAACTTTTAAATACCTGCAGGTAATCAATTATCTTGGCTTGATTTTTGTATATGAAAAACAGTGACTTTGCTGTTTGACAGGGACTCTGTCCTACTACATTTCTGTAACACATCTAGCACAATGGACTCAATATGAGTTGAGGCTTGTATTAAAACAAAAAATCTTAATAAATAATTGTTCAACACATACAACAATAGAGGTCGTGGCCGCTGCTGCATTCCCTCTTTTCTTCCCATATGTCAGAGCTATTAAAGACAGCAGCCAATCCTCTTACTTTTTAAAGCAAAACCAAATTTTTCTCATTGTGGTAATCCACCAGCATGATGAGTTCTTGACCTCTTCCTTCTTACTCTCTGCACCTCTACACTTCAAGAAGCACACAACTCAGGCTGACTGAAAATTTTCCAGCATTTTTTTTTAGGAAATATCCTGCCACAGCCAACCTTCCTCCCTGTTTTCCAACCAGCTCTACAAACAATGTTAATAGCAGTTATTCCTGGTATTGACAATGAGAGGACATTAATGGTCATGCTAGATGATTTTCAAGCCAAAGACACAGGAGACAGAGTGCTAAAACAGATGCAGTCCTGGGGTACTGTTGGTCTGCTGCATCTTCTCCTTAAAAGCAAGAAGCATTACCTGAAAGGGGTCATGAGATTCAGATCATGCAGAGGCTGAGAATACACAGGCAGAAGACTTTCAGATCCCAGATTCCCCATGCTTTTGATCCTCCACTCCCCAAGCTCTTGTTTGATAAGGATGTCACAGATGCCATGCTGTCTTCACCTTTCTCATTGTAACCAAAGGGCCAGATCAAAAGTTCACTGACGTCTATGGAAGTCTTTCCATTTTCTTCAATAGGCCCAAAGTTGTTGCTATAGAGTAGACAGGGATGAAGATGAACCCTTGACAAATCCACTTCCTTTTTGTCAGATAAAATTTGGAATGGCAAATGATGTGAAGAGCTTAGTTCAGAAACACACTAGCTTAAGCTCTCTCAAGGCATCTATTTGTCAGGTTGCAATGGAAATTAGACTTTTTTGCCCATAGCAAGATAACCCTAAATTTCCAGTACTCAAAATGTGTCTGGTTTTGTGCTTTTTCATAAATGTATCTACTGTAGACTTTACAGAAAGCAATAAGAACTAACAAACGCACCATCCCTAAGCAGGATTTACCTGCAACAGAGCTCTGCACAGGGCCAACACCCTTTTATCCCTAGTTCTCTGACCAACCCTTGTGATCACTTTAAACAATGGTGGTAAGTACGATTTGTGAAAGGCTGCCAAAGATAAAATATTTTTGGGCCAGATCCTGCAACCCTCACCCGTGTAGCATTTATTAAGCTGAGTATGCCTATCTGGGCCACCAACGGGATTGCCTGAGTATGTGCTACTCAGTGTAAGTATTGTCAGTACAGGACCTTTGATCTCACTATGCCAAAAGTGTAACTGTGGAAAAACAAAGAGAATAGCATTATTGCTGCATAGGTAAGGTTTCTCAGTGAACTTTCACTGAAATCAGATTGACTCTAAGGGAGATCTCTAATTCCATTGTAGTATCTCTATTGTAAAAACCATTACAGGAAAAGAGGAAACAAAATTAAATGACAAGGTTACATTAAGGTAAAATAAGGCTCTAATGAAACTCACAAAAGCATGGAAATGGGAAGCTAAAGCTCATTTTCTATCTTTAACTCATCACAATTACCGCTGAAAACTACATTGAGATCTGCGGTGCTGCAAGAGGAAGGCTTATGCGGGTGACTGCATTTGTGGAAAACTTCCAGCCTTGACTTTAAATGTCTTTGCTCTTGTGGATTTAAGTCAGCTATTAGTATTACTGCTTTTATTTTAGCTGATCAACATTTATACGCCTTGGATGGGGAACACTGTCATGGTCTGGTAGTGGGAATGAGTGAGGATTACGCTGAAACATCTCGGAGGTGATCTCTAAAACCAGGGACGCTGTACTTTACAATGTAGTCAGGAATATGAATGGTTGTGATGTGGATGAAATAGATGTTTCTCTCCTATGCTACATGGGAAGATCCTAGTATGCCCAATTGCAGAAAATAATATAATTATAAACTGTGATATTTAGGAGACTGATCTATGCTGTGGCATAAGTAGGAGCTATATGCTATAATGGATAAGCTAATATGCTGTAAAGTTTAAAGAAAGTGAATGCACCAGAGAATGAAGAGGAACTTATTTCAGTATGATAGGCACAGGACTTTCTATGTCTCAGTTGCAATATGCAGAAAATTCTGGGAACTCGAGAGAATATCTGGGGGATATGCCCATACTTGGGACCAGGATCTTGAATCAGGACCAGAGAGATCATAGGCTAGACTGAGGAGCCCTTACTCACATTGATGATCATTTACTCACAAAGTAAAGTCAACGGAGCTAGTCTTCTGAGTTAGTACTTCTGAGCAGGTGCTGAGAAAGGGCTCCCCGACCTGGTCTGTAATGCCCCTGACTATGTAGGGGCTTTATGGCAGAGCTAGGAGAGGAAGGATGGCCCAGTAGTTAGTGCACTAGCTTGAGTCTCAGGATACCTGACTTCAGAACTCAGCTCTGCCATACCCTTCCTGTGAGACCATCAGCAAGTTGCTTAGTCTCTGTGCCTCAGTTCCTCACCTGTAAAATGGGGATAATTCCCTACCTCAGAGGGGTATTGTCTGGATAAATACCATCCAAGACTGGTATGACAGAAATGGGATGAAATTCTATATAGTTGTGCACTTGAGATCTAAGAAGAATTGCTGCTACAAGATGGGGACTCATCAGTTGGAAGCTACAGGAGGAGGAGAAAGACCTGTGTGAGTGTGACATTCTGGGGTGTTATGTAGACTAGTGAGGGGCTGTATCATCACCTGCACTTTCTTTTCTCCCTTGCTGTCTGAGGTTTTATATGAAAATTGAAGTAACCGCACATCCCTTTAAGACATGCTTCATCAATTATGGCTTAACTGGTGCTTCATGAGTTTGAACATGTTCCTTTAACATTATACAGGGGGAATTGCATAACTTGACACACAATATCGCTACATACATTTCACCGTGATACTATTGACCAGTGAGTTAATTGATGCCTCACGATGTATATTTTGTACAAATATTCTTACAGTAATGTGTAGGGTTTGAATACAGGGATGCATTTAGTCACAGTGAGTTGGTCCATTACAGGATGACTATGAACTGCTGATGTGATGAGGCTGTGAAATAGGCAAATACATCCTAGGATCACATCAGGTAAAGCATTTCCAGACAGAGAGGTATTACTGCCGTTGTACAAGGCAGTGGTAAGATATGATTTGGAATACTGTGTACGTAATTCTATTCACCCCTGTTAAAGAAAAATGCATTTGAACTGGAATAGGTTCAAAGAGGTACTACTAGGGTGATCAAGGGAACAGAGGGCCTATCTTATGAAAGGAGATTGGAAGTGCTTGGCTTGTTTAGTCTAGCAAAAAGAAGGTTGAAAGGGGATCTGATTGCTCTCTATAAGTACATCAGGAAGATAAATACCAAGGACAGTGAAGAGCCATTTAAGCTAAAATACAATGCTGGCACAAGAGCAAGTAGATGTAAACTAGCCATGAACAATTTCAGGCTGAAATTAAACAGTTTCTAACCATCAGAGGGGTTAGGTTCTGGAGCCGGCTCTCGATAGGTATTGAGTGGGCAAACAACTTAGTTTTAAGACAAATTTATTAGTCTGATGCTGTGATGGGGTTGCTTGTGATGGAAGGGGCTCCCTTCTGGTGTATGTCTTATGCTTCTAACAGCTCAGAATTTCAGCTGGCCACCTGCAGGGGATCAGGAAGCATTCCCCCATCCTTCAATGTATTCTGGGCAGACAGTAGGCTTGATCACATTCCTCTGAAGCATCAGGGTTGGCCCCTGCTGAAGATGAGACATTGGACTGGAAGGCTCAGGGCTCTGAGGTGGTACTCAGCTTTGTCTTTCTCAGGTATTTGACTGTCTGGCTCTTGCTCAGGATCTAGCTGATTGCTATATGTGAGACTGAGATTGGCAGTGACCTTGAGGTTTTTTCACCTTCCTCTGCACAGTGTGAGTCGCTTGTCAAGATATACCCACTTGGGTATATCTCACTTAATCATTTTCCTGCCATTGCAGGAGCCTCAGATAGTGGTGCATCTTGACGCCTCCTGTGTTCCCACCTGTGGAACCTAATAATCTAGTCTCCTGTAAGCTGTAATACGTTGGTCTAATTTCAGAGACTGGGTTTTGTTTGAGTGCTGTGTGGAGTTGATGGCCTGTGCTGTACAGGAGGTCAGATTATCTGAGCTGGTGGTCCCTTCTGCCCTGAAACTCTATGACTCTAATACACCAAAGGCACGTAT
This sequence comes from Chelonoidis abingdonii, assembly GCF_003597395.2. Taxonomy (NCBI): domain Eukaryota; kingdom Metazoa; phylum Chordata; order Testudines; family Testudinidae; genus Chelonoidis; species Chelonoidis abingdonii. The sequence continues at coordinate 97,297,820 of NC_133776.1, read as the reverse complement.
TGTTGGCCAAACAAATCACAAGGAAGAACTAGTGAACAGCAAGAATATTAAGAAAAACATTAGGAATATGGGAAATACACTCAGTCGCATCACTGATAAAACAGCACAGGATTGTAGCAGTCATAAACTCTAAAAATCTCTTTGGATGAATACTGGGCAAGTCTGCTCTAGAGCTGCTTCTGTGTCAACAGCGAAAACTGCCTGGAGTTCTTGTAACTTAAAATTATAGCTATATCTTCCCATATCTGATGAATGGGCAGCGCAGCACTGTTTGGAACTTCCACAGGTTTTATAAAGACAATGATTCACCCTCCGAGCCATTGGTTGTGTGATAATAGAAGATAAATCTGCCATTTAAGGAACAAAGGAGAAGTAAATACTATTGGAAACAATCCTCTAGCTTAAAAAAATGTTCAGGGTGTTCTAAGCAAATGCTGTGTTAGAGGCTGAGGTGGAAGTTTCAGATGTACATGTTCAGAACTGCATACTAAGAGCTATTTGCAATGCATAACAACTTCATCAAATCTACTAATTCATCAAATCTACTAACAATGCTACATATTTTTATACGCCAGCTTAGATTCCAAGGCAAGAAGGGACCATTGTGATCATCTAGCCGTACAACACGGGGGCATAGAACTTCCACAAAATAATTCCTCTTGAACTAGATGCATATCGTAAATAAATTAATAAATAAAAATCCAGTCTTGATTTAAAAAGTGCCTGTCATGGAGACTCCACCATGACCCTTGGTAAATTGTTTTAATGGTTAACTACCTTCACTTATTTCCAGTCTGAATTTGTCTAGCTTCAAATTTCATTCTTTGGATCTTGTGATACATTTCTCTATAAGATAGAGCCCATTATTAAGTCTATGTTCCCCATGTAGGTATTTGTAGCTTATGATAAGATGACCCCTTAACCTTCTCTTTGTTAAGCTAAATAGACTCGAGCTCAATCAACATAAGACATCTTTTTCTATCCAATAATCATTCTTGTAACTCTTCTCTGAACCTTCTCCAATTTATCAACATCCTTCTTGAATTGTGGACATCAGAACTGCTCACAGTATTCCAGCAGCAGTCACACCATTGCCAAATAAAGATGTAAAATAACATCTCCTCCTACTTGAGATGCGTTCATGCATCCAAGGATTGTATTAGCCCTTTTGGCCATAGCCTTGCACTGGTAACCCATGTTCTGCTGATTATCTACCAAGACCCCCAACTTTTTTTCATAGCCAATAGTTCCCAGACCAGAGTTCCCCTTCTTTGTTCCTATATGTATTCACTTTTAGCCATGTTAAAATTCATATTGTTTCCTTGCACTTAACTGATCAAGCTTTACAGTTCATTCTATGTCACTGATCTGTCTCCTTCATTATTTACCACTCCCCCAAACTTTGTGTCATCTGCAAACGTTATATCAGTCATGATTTTATGTTCTCTTCTAGGTCATTAATAAAATGTTAAATAACATAGTGTCCAAGAACCACTAGAAATACACCCATATGGTGATGCTTCCACACTTCAAATTACTTGTCGAGATCTATCAATTAGCCAGTTTTTAATCCACTGATGTGTGCCATGTTAATGCTGTATTGTTCTGGTGGCTTAAACAAAATGTTATATTGTAGCAAGTCAAATGCCTTACAGGTCATTAAGTAAATTACATCAACACTATTATCTTTATCAATCAAATTTGTAATAATTTTTTTTAATCATGTTAGTTTGACAGCATTCATTTTCCATAAACCCACATTGATGTGCACGCGTTATATTATCTTCTTTAACTCAGTATATGGAACTTTTACTATTAACTCTCTAGGTATATATACAGACATATCTATTTTATAGAGAACACTTTCACAGAAAATTAGAGCTTGTCAAAAGCCAGAATTTCCCTTTTGTCAGATATTCCAACATTTTTTAAAACACTGTATTGTTTTACAATGAAAAAATGAAATTTGGTCATTTCCCGAAGAAAGGAAATTCTGAAAGTTTCATTTGGAAATAATTTAATGTTTCATTTAGATTAGAAAACTTTTAAACAAAATTCTGTCTGGGAGCACAAGGCTTCTGGCTCAGCCATGGCTCCCTAGGCTTCCCAGCTCCTGGCTCTGCAGCCAGGATCCTGGAAGTTCTGAGATCTTTATGGTTTTTCCTGTTTTTTTGTGGAGCAAGGATCCCAGTTCCATGGCATGGAGCCTGGAATTCCCAGCCCTGGAGCTGTCCACATGGTAGTTGCCCTGGAGCAATTGACCCTGTAAATTCTCTGATCCTGACTTCAAGACAGTCTGCCAGATGGTCTGCTAAGGAGCCAGACAAGTGAGCTGGCAGTAAACCCAGCAGGTCTATGGAAACCTGACTAGCAGGGAATTTTCAAAACCTGCCAGTGTTCTGTTGGAAAATTAGTTGAAATCACAGCATTTCTACATTTTTATTTCAGCAAATCAACATTTTCTGGTAGTAAAACATTCTGTTGGAAAATTTCCAACCAGCTCTAATAACAACCTCTTTCTTGCTACTGGTCTGAAACAAAACCCTGAATGCCTGATCTCTGGAAGAGTTTTGGTCTGAAGCCATAATATTCTTCTCAGGATTATGAAAAGTTTGTGAAAGGGCAATAAATGTACCATAAAATGGTTAAATTCTGTATACTGAATATTTTCTGTTTCACTGGTGTCAGGCAGATAAGTGCTAATTAAAGTTTGGGCCAAATTCACACTAGTATTTAGGTGCCTAAAAATGCAAATAGACACATTGGCGTCTTTAAAATAAGAGCTAACTGAGTTAGGTATCTAATTCCCTTTGACTTTCTTTAGCAGGCCTACATCTGTCCATTTGTGCACATTAGATTATTCAACAAACTGTCCTGTTTTAGTTGTGTAATGAGAGATAGTGTAACAACTCTTTTTTTTATACATTTTGTACAGTGTAATCCTAATTAATAGTCATTTATTTAATACGCAAGGTACAATGCATCCCTGGCCATACTGAAACAGTTATATACCAAATGCTGACTCTTTTTCAGAATTCATGTGAAGACATAGTCTGCCACTGTCTGAGCAGAACCACTTGAACTTTTTCACAATTCCACATCAGATTTTCTCCATTGGATCAGTGACTTTTAAAGGCCAATATTTTCCTCTTTACCTCATTTTGTTACTACCCATGTCATGGAAAGAAACCATTGAAAATCATGTTTTTTATCTTTAGATTCTCAGTTGAGTGGAAAATAAACATAAATTGAGCATTGAGAAACATTCAATTTTCTGTTCTGTAACAATGCCACTCTGGGGACAACTTAAGATATAGAAGCAATTTTTTTCCTCCACTATGGGTTCCAAAGTAATTTGTCCAGGTAGTTTTATGCAGTAAGCATGAATTCTTGGCATGTATTTCTATTTCCAAAGAACAGGGAATGCCAATAACCCACTACTTCTGTAGGAGCTCTTCCTTGGTGATTTACTCAAGTTGCTGTCTGAATCTGATTAATTCCCACTGTTTTCCTTCAACTTTGACTTAATAATGTGACAGAGTACTGGCACCATTCTCTAGCAGAATAGTGATGTGCCTTCTGCTTTCCTGAGACCTACTTAGACTTAAGTGATGGTAATGTGTCATCCCTAGCTCTTTGTGTCCTCCTCCTCCATAATAAGCTGGTAGTCACCTTCATTGCAGCGGATGTCAGCGGATCCTGCTATCCTGATCTGTGGCACCATCTTTTGTGGCCAATTTCCATTTTATGGTTTATGTTGAGGAAGGTGAGTTTAGAGAAAGGGGAGAAAATTAAAAACTCTGAGATGGATTCCCAGAAACCGAGTTCTGTGGTTGGGTTAAAGAAATACTACTTGTCTCCTGAATACAAATCTGATACTATTAAACTCTTCATAGAGTCTTAGCGAGCATGTAGAAAAAGTCTTTCCTGTGAATATAACATTTATCCAGGTGAGAAATCAGAGTCACTTTTAAGGGATCTGTCATATTTATTCATACAGTAACCCTGACACAGTCTTCCTATTTATATAACTCTTGGTACTCATTATAATAGGATGAAGAATGGAAAAATAGAAGAAATGAGGGTTCTTTCGTGTACCACAAACAGAATGAACTAAGCATTTAGCTATGTGGCAGTGTGTTGATGTAGGTGGAACAGGTCCAAGTCTTGCTCACTGTCTCCTCTCAACTGACTCTTATTTATGCATAGACGTTACAGCTGGTTGGAAAGTGGTTTGGTTTTTTTCCTGCAGAAAACTCTGATTTTCCAATGAGAAATAGAAAACTGAAATATTTAGGCTGAAATCTCCATACTTTTATTCTGAATCCTTACATTTTCAAGGTTGTCTCTGGCTATGAAATATGCGGCAGCCTATCTGCGGAGTTAGAGGAGGAGAAATCAATACAAACCAGAGTATGATTTTTATTTCAATGGTAATTATTATATAAGTAATATGATTAAAAAAGGGAACAAAATGAATCAGAATAATAAAGTTGAACCAAAATGTTTTTACTTTATCGAAAATTTCATCGAAATTTGACACCTTCAAATGAAATGTGTACATTTTGATGAAACTGCATTTTCCAATAGAACACTGTTACATCTACATTTTTTGGACCAGCTCTAGATTTCACTTCATATGTCATTCTCAAATTGCTGTGATATAAAATTTTCCATTAATTCTTCTCATGTATTTAATGCAAAAAACTTTATTTCCATATGGATAGGGAAACAGCTGCTATGACTGGGAAGTCTAATGGTATCTGCTAATGTGCATCATACCTACCAACACACCTAACATTACCCGGAAATGCACCTGCCAGTTTACTCCATTAATTTCAGTAGCATGAGCTGAGTCACACTGGTGGAAATCCATTGAAAGTGAGATCAGAATTGAGCTTTAGGTCAAGAGTTTACATTCACATTTCTAAGCTGAAATGACAGAAAATGCCATTAAAATGTAACTGAAATGCCACCTGTCCTTACGTTCCCATCGCCATTTTTGTGCCAAGTTGTCATAACTTTTAATATATTTGCGACGTCATGGCTGTCAATGTGAGAAAGACAAAAACATGTCAGCGGTGTCAGGAGAAAGCAATAAAACACCTTCTGAAAAGCTAGTATTTGTTATATGAAAATGTACTTCCTAAAACCATGAGTAAGCAGAGCAATGGCTGGTGCTAGCGGGAGGATCTTTACAGAAATCATGCAGGATAATTAGCAAACACTTTTCCCTTTCTCTCACTTCTCCTTTCTATGATGGAGTCTGTTTCATTTCATCCTTTTGTAGTTGTGCCAAAACCTGATGAGACAGAATTTGGACCAACTTCAGCTACAGTCATTTTAGGTAAGCTATTGTTTCTGAACATCTTACAAAAAAATTCTCTGAGTAATTTGTAGTGGATAATTATGAGAGGTAGCTGAAGACAGCTGTGGGTTGCTTTTAATTGCGCACGTCTTCAATAGACATTTAATTTATTCTGATATATCATAATGAGGTGAATTGTTTAATACTGCACTGTGTGTGCATAAGTTTGTAAAGGTGCAAGTATTTTATTAGTTGAGAGTTCAGGTTAATTCTCAGATCATATTAAGACAATTAATACGTATCAGAGCAGTGTCCTTGCAGATCCCAAAGGTGATAGAAACAGAGAAATGTTATTTTTGCTATTTCTGTCTTTTTAAAACTAAAAACATAGTTATGCGTGGCAAGGCACCTTCTCAGTCTCCCCAGCCTCTGCTGCTTTTAGCTCTGGTGAGACAGGCTTGGGTAATGCGGTCCCCCTTGGGACACAGGGGAAGTCTGCTTCTCGTATCTCCACCAGTCCCGTTTAGAGTATTTTTACTCCCTTGTGGGAGACAGTACTGCCTCTCCTCCTGGTGAGGCTCCCTGTCTTGCTGCTCCTACACTCCTGGCAGCAGGGCTCCTTCTCTGTCTGCTCTCCCTCTTCCTTCCTCCCAGGGAAGGGTTTAAAAAGGTCTCAGGGAGCCCTAAGTTGGAATCAGCTGATCCTAATTAACCTCAGGTAGCTCCTCCTCAGCTGATTCTAATTGATACCTTAGTAACCCTTTCTCAGCTGAACTTGATTGACCTGTAGTTGCCTCCCAGTTGATAAGGAGGAGGGTCTTTTAACCCTCTGGGACTGATTCCTACCCCTCCCTTGCAGCTGTCTGTCCTGAGTTTATCAGACATGTTATCCTTTTTATTAAACACCAAACTGAGAGAGACAAATGCAGCAATCTTCTCTCCCCTCTCTTCCTGTATTTCCAGTGCTCCATCCCGCTTCCTGTAACATCCTCTCAGCTTCTCTTGGAAGGGGAACAAGAAATGTTTCAATTGTAGAAATTCCTTTAGCAGCTTCCTTCTGAAGATAAAGGCCAGCAATGCTGTTCTTCATATAAGATAGCCAATACCAATATGTTCTCAGGCCCACTGGGCACCAGATTATGGTGTCACAACAGCTTCTGTGCTTAGAGTTTTATAATTGCCAAACTAAGGCAATAGGAGCCAGGGCCAGCTCTAGCAATTTCGCCGACCCAAGCACGGCAGCACGCTGTGGGGGGCGCTCTGCCGCTCGCCGGTCCCGCGGCTCCGGTGGACCTCCTGCAGGCGTTCCTGCAGACGGTCCGCTGGTCCTGCGGCTCTGGTGGAGCTGCCGCAGGCGTTTCTACAGGAGGTCCACCGGAGCCGTGGGACCAACAGACTGTCCGCAGCCAAGCCTGCGGCAGCTCCACCACAGCCACCTGCTGCCCTCCCAGCAACAAGCAGAGTGCCCCCTGCGGCGTGCCGCCCCAAGCACGTGCTTGGCGCTCTGTGACCTGGAGCCGGCCCTGATAGGGGCACATGCAACTACTTTCCCAATAATTTACTTACCCCAACCACTATATAATCATCTCTAGCCAACCCAGGAAAGAGAAGAAGGCCAATTCCCAAAATAGGTAGAAGGTGAGGGGAATGTCTGGACATCATCTTCTCTCACCACCACCAGAAGATAGCTAAAGATGAATGGAGGGTACTGGCCTACTGAAGGGGGAACCAAAAAGTAGGCACAGGTTAGAAGTGCAATATTTTGGGCTCTCCGGACAAGTCCTCCTTCAAGCCACACAGGGGCAGCAGAAGTGTAAATTAAAGTTGCTAATGGCTTGTTTAATTTGCAGGGATAGTGGGATTACCCATGACCCATGGGAATCTTTTTTTCATTTCAGAAATAAGGTCTATACAAAGAAATTAAAAATAAATCAAACATGACCAGCTCATTAAAGTGTATATTCTGAAAGAGGCTTAAATACTCATATGGGCACAAACTCATTCAATATATTAATGAAATCTTTTCCTTCAATATTTTAGCTTAATTGATTGTACATTTTTTAACAGTGCACAGTGGGAGTCAGTTTTACCTCTACAAACAGGAGTGATGGATGACACATTCAAATGATTAAAATCACCATGAGCATCCACCGTTTGCTGTTGCTAGTGTAGCAACTGAGTCGCTTTGAATCCCATGAAGCGTTGCGAGAGTATGATATTAATATTATTACTACTAAGGCAAAGAGGGGATAATGTCCTTCTTCCAGTGTTAATCCAGTTGTATTGTCTCAGATTTTTAATCAGTCCCCCTGAATCCAGGATGTCTGGCACAATATATGCGGCACAGTTTGGAATCCATGATTAAAAGGAAGCAATGTAGATTCAATATGGTACAATAGTAAGGCAGGTGGGATAGTGCCCTTAAGGACAGAAGCAAAAGACTTCAAAACACTCGTGCTGGTTGATTCAGTTCTTATAACTGTGATCTGCTTTGCTGAAACACTCTTTGAGTTTAAAAGGCCATGTCTGATAAAGCCATCAGAGTGGAAAAAGGAAATATTGGTAGATAAATTGTTGTCTGGAAAATATCTCATTTGTATAGATTGGGCACTTCCAGCCTATAGCCACAAAGAGATGCTTGCTACCTCAGTGTTCATTCTCAAGAGTCCATGATACTAATGATGAATGAGAACAACATGCATGATCTAAATGTGTTAAAATGAGAAGTAGCTTTATTCACATAAAAAAAATCAGAGTGGGTGAAATTCACCCCATGCAGTCAGCTTGCACTGTCCACTAAAACCTAAAACTGGGGTTTGAGAGGGGCTTAAACGTCACATAGGCCTTTTCAGGTCTCTGCACGGAGGTGAATTTCACACTAGAGTTTGCTGCGGCCAGACCTGCAATTTGTACATTGTGCTATCTTGCAGTCAGGTGGGACTTTAAATCTACTGCACTCTTAAAGGTGGTTGGCTAATGAAAAAATGCACTTGGATACAGAACGAATTAGATGAATTTTAAATAGCTGAGAAATTAGTTGAACTATTTGCCTTATAATATTTAGCCCTAGTATTCATATTCTGGGAACGATACCCAGTCATCCAGTTTTCCTACCAAGGCCTTTGTACTCTCTCTCATGTTGTCCTTTATGCATGGAAGGAACTCCCTGTAAGATCCAAAAGGCCACTACGCTGTTCTCCAACACTGAGTACTTTGTGAAAGTCCCATCCTATAGGGATTGCATCTTTTCTCATTGCTGGGGAATTCCACTGAATTCTTGCCCTACTGCCCTAGAGAATGGTGCTAAATCTGGAAGTCTTTGCTCTGCCTTAGGAGGGTTTCCCTGTTCCAGCTGCACCCTAATAAAGACAAGGAGGAGCAAGAGCAATGAAAGAATGTCTCCTCTATTGGAATAGTCACATGGCAATGCCTGAAGACCAGAGGTGGGCAGAAATGACCACCCAGCCTCGTGATCCTCACAAGAGTGGACATCTGGTCACCAGCCTGTCCTTGGACACCCAAAGAAAATGGGAAAGGTACCTTTAAGAACTAGATAGAAGACTGTGTGACCAACTTCACCTAGATTTGTGCACTCTGAACTTGGACTTGTGTTCATATCTGCACTCACGCTCAGACCCAACCTAATCTAATGTGGATTCTGGGCTCTACCCGAGCAGTTTGGTTTTACAGTTCTCATGAGATGCAGGGCAGCCATGTTTCAGTTTGTTCATTTGAGAATACTGAGGTTTTTTTCTTAAAAAGCCCGATTTCATAGCAGTAAGCATATGACCAATGTGTGTGGGCCATATCTGTATATCCTCAAAAGTGAGAAGCATTGCTCACCTAGAGCAGTCTGAGGTACAACAAAAAAACTGGGCTTAAGAAGCCTACATTTAAACACAACTGATGAACGAACTGGATTATGCAGCACAGATTCGATGGAAGGGGGAGGGAATCTCTTTAAAAACACACAGCCCTGCCTGTACATTTTGGCTAATACACATCTATCTTGTGTAAAAGCATGACATCTGCTGTGGCACAATACCTTCATGTATTCTCATGAGACTTCTAATTATTGCAGTATTCTATGCTAAAGTACCTCTATCAACAAATTGATGGTATATCTGAATTTTATGAATGAGATAAAAAAATCTCAATTACCTAGGGCCTCTTTCCCCACTTATATCTCATTTTAAGTTTTATTCTGGGTGACTCTTAACAAGTCCATAGACCATGTGCTGGCTGTCTACACAGGGGTGAATTTCATTGTTAATTATTATAATTCAGTGATACTTTGGGATTTCCATGTATAATTTTGTTGCTCCATTGTACTGGTAAGAGTCCTGTGGCATCTTTTAGACTAACAGACGTATTGGAGTATAAGCTTTTATGGGTGAATACCCACTTTGTCAGACGCATCTGATGAAGTGGGTATTCACCCATGAAAGCTTATGCTTGAATACGTCTGTTAGTCTATAAGGTGCCACAGGACTCTTTCTCGCTTTTTACAGATCCAGACTAACACAGCTACCCCTCTGATACAGTGCAATGGAAGCATTATTATGATATTGCCTTTTGGGTTACCTATCATGGTAGCATAATTTAATACTGCCAGTGCAATAAGAATGTCTTATCAATTGCATTCTGCTGCATTCTTATCATTCTCATCATTTTAACAAAAATCAATTTGCTAATGGATTGCAAAATTCACCAGTCTATTTTAGAAGTTGTGAATGCAATGTAAAACAATTAACTCCTGTACTTACATAAAAATTAACATTGAAAATATTATTGTCACTGGTGTACAGAACTAGCTAATATGAGTCAGAGAATTGATTGACAGAAATAGCTGAAAGTTTGAGGCTAGGACACATGCTATCCATTCCAAATTGGAAATGTACAGCACATTTGAGTCCAACTTGAAGTTCCCTAGGGGACAGAGCAGAAATGCTCATTAGCATGATCTCTCCATCTCCAAAAAGCCTTCTGTTGCAGGTACCCGTGGTTTTGAATATCAATAATGTCCAGATGTGCTATTGATTGAATTGCCCAGCTAGTGCAGGAACCAGCTCTGCAGTCATTTCCAGAATTACCTGCAATGGAACGCCATGAACCATTTCCATTGGAAAGAGCACGAAACATCTGTTTGTGCAGAAGAGGGGGCATCAATGGAAGAGCAGCAGTCTAGACGTATCTGTGTGTTGCTCTGCTACTTTTATATGTGTACTGGAGTCCATGGGTGCATGTTGTTTATATTTGTCTGACTTACACTTTTTCCTTGCACTGAGAAATTACTGTATTTGGTGATTTCAGAAGGAATCAAATAAAGCATCTGAAAGTAGAATCAGTACAATTTCAACTCCCCTAGGAGATCAATGCTGGCATCTACAGGATTTAAATGCTGCAAATCTTGATCTTTGCTAAAAGATAACAATTTGTGGCCTGGCATATGGGAGGCGTGATTCCCGTTTGATCCATTGCCCTCAGCTGAGCAAAGAATGGATGTGAATTCTGATGAGCTGCAGGAGATGAGTTCAATGTGGCTAAATAATGATATAGCTTCACTGGACGGGATGAAATGTTTGCAGTCCTAAATAATGACACAGACAGACCATTAAGAGAGAGCAAATTATCTTGATAACAAGGTTAGATTAAAAGCCTGAAACTATGTAAGTATAAGGAGAGTATTTGTCTTTTCTAACCCATAGGCTGGCTGGTTTGGGCCAATATTTTTTTGAAAATGCGATCTCTAAAGTCTTATAACTTGTGAAGCTGCATTAGAGTTAGATTGTCACTAGGAATTTTACTCAAATGCACAAATCTTCAGTTGCATAACGCTTCTACACAAACCTACTATAACATCAAACAAGTCAGGGTTTGCAGGTATCAGGACAAGTTTTCTCACAGATTACACTTCAGGGCTCCTAAAATAGGAGCAGAGTTTTGTTCAATCAGGCAGAAACTTAAAGGCCAAAGGCCTAATCTAGTTGTAAATCATTTATCCACTGTTGATAGTTCTTCAGTAATCTAGGACAACAATATATTGTGTGATTTTTCACCTAAATAAGCCTGTTAAGCAAAAAGTAAAATGGTATTTGATAGTGGCTATACCTGTAGGAGGTTGTGGAAAATAGTTTAATTCAATTTACTGTACAGCTAAATTATAATGACATGTGGGAAAACTGAATTTGCCAATTTTGATTACATTCAGTTTAATTATAATTGAGTTAGCACTAATGCTTGTATATCTCGTGCTGAAGTCTGACAACGAAAGGGTTTCTTAAAATACACTGTGGCTTCTCTCTTTAGTTTTTTGTGTAATAAGGTCTTCATATGCTATACTTTTGAATGTTGATAGTGAGATTATTTTACTTAATGATGTCTGTGTTTTGAGTATTCTCTTACATATAGCACATAGAAAAGTGTCTGATCATTTTAGATTGTTTCCCTTTGATGGCAGAAGCTGGTCAGGAAATTGGACAATAAAGGTGCCCCTGAGATATAATTACCCTTTTTAATTTCTCTACTTGTTAAAGAAAAAGGATGATTGGCTCAGCAAATCTGCTTCCCTGTAGAACAGTTGGAAAGGTGATAAGAAAACCACACCAAGAGACACTGGAAATGTGCAGCTTTAATATCTTGCTCTTAACCTAACTGGTCTATTAAAAATGGTAGGGCCCAGATCTCCTCTGTGCAGAGGTAACTTTATATCACAAATCACCTCTTGAAGCCTGTGTAGGCATACAAATGAGGATTGTGTCATCCTGATACCATAGGGCCTCTGTAGTGATTCCTATGCCACCCATTTTCCATGCTCTCAAAGTAGGGAGAGGAGATGTGCTCTACACTTATCCCCTATCCATCTACCACGATACATATATCAGCCATATGACCACAGTATCTTGAGTCTCCGATAGGTATTCATGAACCAGTTCCTCTGGTGAGAAGTATTCTTACTGCTGTCTCTCAGATAAGGAACTGATTCATACAGAGATCAAACAAATGACAAAGTCAGTCAGTGATAGAGCTGGAACAAAACCCACGTCATCTGAATTCTATGCCAATGCCTTAGTCACAAGGGTAGCACTCCCTACTAGTCAGAGAAAATCCTTGGAACCAGCAGCAGCTGGTATAACATAGGATAACCTCCAGGCTACTCTATCAGATAACACAGGACTTGCCCAAAACACCTGGAAGAGGGAGCGTAGAAAGGTGAGAAAGAAGTCATCTTTGTCCCCATCCCCTCCTGAGATGTGCTATGTGCTCCTTGGTCATAGGGGAGGGTCTGAGTTTTTTCCCTAAAATAGAACTTTGGGCAGGGGCGGCCCTAGACATTCTCCGCCCCAAGCAGGGCGGCATGCTGCGGGGGGCGTTCTGTCGGTCACCAGGAGGGCTGCAGGCAGCTTCGGTGGACCTCCTGCATGCGTGCCTGCTGAGGGTCTGCTGGTCCCACGGCTTTGGTGGACCTCCCACAGGCGTGCCTGCGGGAGGTCGACCGGAGCCGCCTGCTGCCCTCTCAGCGACCGGCAGAGCGCCCCCCGCGGCATGCCGCCCCAAGCACACGCTTGGCATGCTGGGGCCTGGAGCTGCCCCTGACTTTGGGAGCTTAAGAAAAACTACAGTTGCAAAGTCAACAAGAGCTTCGTGAGGCTCGCAAATCCCTCACAAACACTCCTTCAGTTCTCTGCTAATTTTCATTGCATTATCTTGAGTTTCAGATACACCTCTTTTCACTGCACAATGTGTCAAGATTTATGGAAGGAATAACTCCTCTCCCTGCTGCAAATTCACATTGTTTGGCTGCTTAATATTTGAAGGGTGGTTTCAGTGTAAACCTTTATTGGTTTCTTGCACTGTCATGGTTGCTGATTTTTAAAGTAGGACTAATTAAATGACATTAGAGGAGGAACCTATAATATGTCCCTCAGCCAGGATGCTGTTAAAGACTAGTTACAATGGTTCACAATGAATATGCAACCTTTGATGTTCAGAGTGTGCACAAATGACTAGGTCCAATGTGCAAGGATGGCAGTACTTTGTGTTTGCCACAACTCCCTGGCTACCTTCATGATGCTAGGCACTAGAGGCTATGTGGCTCGCTGGACAGCGTGCAGTTCTGGAACTCGGGAGATGTGAGTTTTAGTCCCAGCTTTGCTACTGACTTGCTGTATGACCATGGACAAATCACTTGACCCCTCTGTGCCTCAAATAAAGTGGTGATAACAATACTGACCTCCTATGTAAAGTGCTTTGGGACTACTGATGAAAAGAATTAGCCTGTATTGTTCTTACACAAAGGAGAGAATAGTTTAAACCACCAGCTCTGCAAGCACAATGCTAATTTTCCTTCTAAACCCCATACTCCAACATCCAAACACAAGACTAGAGGGCTGAAACATCCCTCAGGGTGTATTGTTTATTTGGGTTTGCAAATATATATATTTTAAAAGGATAAGTAGGAGCAAGTGGCACAACATGCGCAGGAATATTCATAAGGAAAAAAATATATAGTGTCACATCTCACTCATCTAGGAAACTGCATGCCTCTTCCTCACCTTCAGCCCCAGCCCCAGATTAGAAATTTCTACAGACACACACTTTATTAAATTGCAGTCTTCTGAGGGAAGAAGGTGGAAGCAGTTGCTATTAACTCATTCAGTGCCAGCTCAGAAGGGATCTATGGCACTCTTTGAGCGAAATGGCTAGCAAATCCTAGTTACCTACTCCGCATCCAGTAATCTCTTGTTTGGGACCAGATAGTCCCATGGAAAAGAAGTTAAATACAAGTATGATGATGTCCTCTATAGTGATGACAATCTAATTACTTGCCTCTCCTAGGGATGATCCAGTAAATATGAAATCAAGCTTTTCCTGGACCTGTCAGTTTCAGAATCCCATCCCAGGCTTATCTTCTGTTGGAATATACCCCAACTACAGTCCATGAAAGACTAAAGATTTGAGGTCTGATTCGCCACTGCTTTGCACGTTGTGTGGTCACTTATGGTACATTGTATTACACTGAAGCTGGGAGTATTGCCCTGGAATGGAGGCATGTGTGTACCCTATATTTTGATCAAGCTAATTGCAACCGTATTGTGTGCATTCAGCCACCATGAATTAATAAAATAAACCACCACCTAATTATGGGATAATTAAAACAAGCAGGGCTTCCAGAAGTAAGGTCAAATGTTAGCTGTAGGCTTGCAGCTTTTGCTAATCAGAATAGAAGGAGGAGAGAGACTGAATAAATTGACACTGAAAGAAAATAAGTGGATGGAGACCTTGAGTTTCTGTGCCTTTTGGTATTGACGCTTATTATGGCTAAGATTTTTAGAAATGTTTTGTTGATAAGTAGTTGATTGAAGTTAGGAGAAGTGATGATACAGTAGAGGTCACTATGAGCTGTGTGTTTTGTAAAAAATAGTTATAAAAGGACTAGATAATAGAGTGTACTTTGGAGCAGTTCTCTGAAGCCCCTCAGAGACTTTTTCCTGACATCTCATTCACCGGCGGGGAAGTGACCGGCCATTGCTGACCTGCTGCTAATTACTCAACACCATCTCAGATTCTAGGTAGTTATGTGTTCTAAACCTATTGCTTATTTCTGTGTGTTCTTAAGTCTAATAAATAGATAATTGTTAGCTAATACATAGTTTTAGATAAGAACAAACTGACTTGTATCAATTTTTCATCAGCCGGAAGTGCTGTGTTCCCATTGATTTATTTCTGACACCACCTGGGGTGAAACAGTTACCACTGTTTTGGGTTCTGAAAAACTTGGGTAACAGGAGGGCCAAGCTCAGGTCGTTAGTCTGAGTCTCTGGCAGTACCACAAGATCCACACTGCTATTTTTGGAGCACTAGCTTGAGGCAACCTAGCATGAGTCTGTCTCCCCAGGCTGAGAGGCACGCTCCCAGCTGCAGTGGAGACGTGCAAAGCTGATCTAAATACCACCTCCCTGCCTGATCTGGTAGACTTTTTTATATCCACAGATAGCTACATAATGTGTAAAACAGTCAAAATCAGCCCCATGGAGTCCCTCTATCTTGAAACTGACAGGCTGTGCAAATAATGGGCATTTCTTAGCCTCCTCACTGAGCCAGAATGTTGGGGATCTCTGAATGGTGCGGACATCTGAGGTAGTGTCAGAGAGAAAAACAGGGATCTAAGGCTGAGGAGCTCAGTATGGGAGCTGAACAACCATTTCCCCTCAGACCTCACAACCCACCAGTGGAGACTGACATGAGAAAGTGAGCTAAGAGTCAGTTTATATTACTTGCTAAGGTTTGCACTGGGAAGAGAGGGAAAAACTACTCTGCCTTCACTGCACCTCAGCCAGCTGAACAGCCTGAAGTTCACTCTTGTCTTTCATGGAAACCTGGGGCCTCACAACTCCATCAGGCAACCTGCACAAACCATCTCTCATTAGAGCACCTCAGCAATGTCTTCTCTTCAGGTGCTTCCTCCATTAGAGGAAGAAGGGAAATAATGTTTCTCACATTAGCTCCTTCTTTCTTCTTCCCCTTCGTTCTTTCTTACTTCTCTCTCTGTCTCCTCTCGTTCACTGAATGTAACTAAAAGGGGAAACAGAAGTGTGACAGGCTAGAAGGGTAGGCAGAAGTATAGATGTGAAAATGGATGTACTTTTTCTTGTAAAATCTAGTTAGGTGAAGTTTCTTTTTCTAACCTAACTTTCCATCTCCCACTGCATTAAGTGAGTCATGATTTAGAGCAGTTCGTACAGTTCCCATGTCTACATAGACCATTAAAATTAAGAGGTTGTTATATGGGTATATTGCCAGTTTGAGAAACCATTCCCTGGTTCCTCATTTGTTCAGCATATTCCCCTCACACTGAGCCCCTTTTAAACCTGGTGTAGCTCATAGCTTTCAGTGAAGTTACACCGGAGATGGATTTGATCCATTGTGTGAGTCACACAAGCTGCATTTAAACATTAAAAAATACATTAAAAACATCAGAGAACTGCTTTTATTATGGCATTAAATATTTAGTTTTTAGGTTTGTCTGTGAGTGGGGAAATACCTCTTCGGTCTCCTGGCAAATAGCAGAAAAAAAGTAGAATGAAGGATCAGCCCAATAAAACACCCAACTCAGCAAAACAAGTCAGGCACACTAGCCAATCCGTGCTAGTGTTATAATCATCCATGGAGATACTGATGTGGTCACAAGTGCTCTGTTCAGCATATCATCTGACCAGTCTTAGAGTTTGTTTTACTCTGTTTTATTGAAAGTTTACAGTGTACTTATTCAGAGGTATAGCTCAGTGGTTTGAGCATTGGCTTAATAAAGCCAGGATTGTAAGCTCAATTCTTGAAGAGGCCACCCGGGGATCTGGGGCAAAATCAGTACTTGGTCCTGTTAGTGAAGGCAGGGGGCTGGAATCAATGAGCTTTTGGGGTCCCTTCTAGTTCTATGAGATAGGTATATCTCCATATATTATTCTTTTTATTTAACATCCATCAGAAGAGTTACAGTCACAATTAGGGGAATGGTTCCAGCACCTTGACTTGGGGTTGAGTCATGCAGCTTCATTCAATATGAATTGGAGTTGTACGGTAACAACTCTGTGTCCCTCACTGAAAACTGGCCTCTTGGATTTTCAATGTTCAAAGTAACTTTTTACCTGCAATTATGAAATGTTGAGGATTGTGATTAAACTGATTGCTGGCTGGACATTGTCCTTTTGGAGTACAGTGCTCCTCAGTGGTACGAGTCCTAATGCAGGATCTTTATTGCTGAGCAGAACATTATTCTGCAATTCTCCACTGGCTTCAGTTCTCAGGTCCTTAAGAGGTGTCTCCTGGTACAACTTGGAGCATCCTCAAGGCCGCCTTAGAGCAGCCTTAGCATGCACCATTCCTGTCCCTGGCACACCCCGTGTTCTGGTGGAGGGTGGCTGGGAATGTACAATGTAGTGTAGAGTCAGCCTCTCTAACTCAAGGCCAGTGAGGATTTCCTGATATCAAGGGAAGTTTTAGCTGTCTCTTTAGTTTAAGTCCCCTTTCCACCATCAGAGTATGCAAAGAGAAAGCAGGGTGGTCTAAGGTCAGGGCCGTGAAGTAAATGTACTACTCAGCATATTGGTGGCTGAATCAGACACTCAGTTAAAAACTAGAGCATAGACCCTGCATTTCTTCCCTCAAACAGGGAACTAGCCATTGCCCAGTGTGTGCTGGAGGAATGGGGTGCCTGGTAGTTCCAGGTAGTCCTTTCAGGAAAGTTGTTTGAAGTTCCATTTACATAGGAGATGGAATTAGAGCCATCGCGTGAACCTGATTCTATCTGCACATCTGATGAGAAAAGGCAGGAGAGATGAGCGGCAGAAGATGAGTTGTTATCTTCTCTTTTGGTGTGGGAGAAAAGAAGAGAAGAGAAATTTTATTTAGGTGGTGTTTAGGATAATGATAAGATCTGCTACAGGGATACAAATTGTATATACGTCTTCTTCTTCCCTCCCCTCCTCCCCCCCAAAAAAACCAACAAAAAAAACCTAAACAAAAACCACTTTTCTACCACAACACGGAGACAAAGTTCTGGGGAATTTAGAAGAAGGCAGTGTCTTCAAGGATTTGCTGTAAAATAGTGATTTGGTTCATAAATCTTGAATGGGGGTTGCAGCAGTTCAGTATCTAATAAAGCCATGCAATGCCTGCATTCCTCCCTGTACACAGAAAAATCCTTCATACTGGCTCAAATGCAAATAAAAACAGATGGCGGGGGGGGGGACATATTACAACACAGGGTGAAATTAGGAACAATCTTCTTAGATACATGAGACCGGAGACACTATATTAATAACACTATATAAGCCACATGCATCATATTATTAAAAGCCTATTGCCTTTAAAATTATTTAGATGATCCCAAGGAGCCTGAAGTAGGAACTTACTTTCATTAACGTAACACAGCCAGATCCAAATGTCTGGTAGCTTTATTACATTGGCATTTTTTTAAAAAAAAATCTTGCTTCTGCTTATCAAAGAGATAAGGGTTGCTCAATGCCTGGGAATATGAATCAGCTGGGTTTTGGGGGGTTTTTTTGCACATCAATTTTTTTCCAATTTTGTAATAATGAAACACTGCTAAATGATTAGATTTTGGCAAGAAAATCTACTCTTTGGAAGAAATGAAATGTCCTCCAGGAAAGCAAGTTTAATGGATATAAAGGTGCAACAGGGGGATCTGGAGTTTAAAAGTGCCCCTCCTCTAAAATTTAGGACCATCTAGGGGCCAGATCCTCAGTTTTTGTAAATCAGCATAGCCCTAATGGAGTGATACTAGTTTTCAACAGCTGATGATAGCTTGGCCCATGCTAGCAAAAGGGACCAACCACAAAATTCAGACCCTAGCCCTAAGTTTCATTTTGAATCACAAGTTCAGGGACATTCAAGGCCAGGTCCTGAAAGGTATTTAGGCACTGACCTCCCACGGATTTGTCAGTGGTAATTAGGAGCCAATTTTGAGGATGTGGGCCTCAGACCCTTTTTATATTTTATGATTGTAGTTTACAAATTAGCCTGTCATGTAAGTTATGTTATTGAATCAGAGAGCTTTAAAATTTGGAGAATCATGTAGGATGCTGACTACAAGGGTCGACCATTGCGGTATTTGGAATGAGCATGTGCGTAAGTCATCAAAATGGAAAGTCCATTCACAAGGATACTCATGGTCCATTGTTCTGATTTTAAAACTTCCCTCCTGACCTTTGTGTTTAAAAGGACCACTGCTGAGGGCAAAGTTCTGTGATCTTTGCTTGCACGTTGGCGTTGTTAATAATGCCCTTTCATGGAAGAGTGAAAGAATGTGCTAACATTGAAACATTTCCCCCATCAAATTAAATTAAATGCTAAGCATTCGATATGTGAGTGAAAATAGCAGATTAGAAACTCCCCTCTCTGAACCTTTCCCTTTCCACTTGGCACATTTTTCTTCTCAGATGGGACACTACAAAAGCAACCACCTTTAAATCCTTTCTTGGCGAAGTTGGCATTTCACAATGATGATATATAGAGAAGCATATGAAATATTATACTCTGACATGGCCCTTACAACTGCTCTGAGGTTTGCCTATGGAATTGCTTTGCCAGAACTGAAGTGCCTTGAAATAATATACCATATGCTAGAACTGAGAAGGGAAAGGGTGGGGGGGGAGGGATGAGAGGCAGGATTCTTTTAATTGTTATTACTAGTGATGGCACATAAGACTCCTGGTACTGAATCCTAGTCCTCATCTCCTATTCATGTGCTAGCTGTCCCAAGATGTACCTCTCCTTTGGTCTGTACATGAGAACAGTGTGTTCTTTTGCAACTGGCAGATTGTGACTGTGTCAGAAGGCCTTCAAGGAAGAGGGCAGAGAAAATTAGAGTTCTGTGGGGAATATGGATAACTTAGGAGGACCAAAAGTATGATTAATAACAAAGACCTTTATCTGGGGATGGATTGTTATTCTGCGGTCTGTAGTCTGCTGTCCCAGGAGCTGGGCAGGAACTATATTGTGACTGTATGTATACAGTGGAGTTGAGGTTGTAATTTCCAGCGTGGGTAGACATATGTGTGCTAGCTTTTATCAAGCAATGTAACTGCAGCAGCACTGACAGCGCAATGGGCAAGTGCTACCCAAGGTCCCAGAGAGGATTCCACTTAGGCAGCTGGCCTGTGTCCCTGCCTGCACCACTGCAGCCATGCTGCTAATTTTAGAGCAGTAACTCCATCAAAACTAGTAGATGTATGTCTGCCCAAACTGGAAGTTACACCTCCAGCAGCAATGGAAGGGTCACAATTTGGTGCTTTCCATTTGCTCTCAATGGTGAGTAAGTTGGACCAACCATTTCAGTGGTGTGGATTACTTCCCTGCCCTGTAATGGCTTCATGTCTTGGGCTGATCCATTGGGGGTGTGGAACCGAGATGCCATCCAATTCCTGCCCCTTCTGCCAGAGACAATGGAGCTAGCCAGCAGGGGCTGCTTTTCCCTCGACCCATGTAGGTTCTGTCCTATGCAGGAGCATAAGGGGGCTTCTAATTTCCCTGTGTGCATATGCAACGGAACCTCCAGTTTGCACTTGAAACGTCTTATTTAAATCTATTGGTTAAGAAACTGTGATGAATCACATCAAATAAAATAATAATCATTTGTACTAACATAGAGCCTAGGAGCCCCTGTTATGGACCCCTAACCCCTTGTCGTAGGCGCTGTACCAACAGAACAAAAAGACAGTCATTGTTCCAAAGAGCTGACACTCTCTTCATCAGTGATTTGAAATAGACTTTAGGATCTGAAACACCTTTTTTGGGGTAGTTGGGGGTTTTGTAAAGCTTATAAGAGTGGCTAGAAATAACAGCTTAGACTTTCCTGCTACTAGGATTAGTTTTGTCAAAACTGAAGTCAGTTGAAAGCTAATTACTTGCTACTTCAAACACAATGGAGATCTCATTGGAATGTTCCCTGTAATCCTATCAGAAGTGCTGTAGGACCTGAGTCACAAATGAGCTTCCAATTAATTAAATGCAGCTCCCCATAAAGCAAGATACTCTTAAAAAACGTTCCCTGTTCTTTTTTTTCCTCTTAAGATCAGTTCTTAAAAATCAATAAGAAGCTACTCATTGGAATTTAATATAAAACATAATAATTGCTGAATATTTTACCTCGGGTGAAATTCACCCTTAATGAATTAATAGTGAAGACTAACTAATGATGTGATAAATTACAGTTTAACACTGGAACTAAATTGAAGACTACAATTTTTGCACATGAATTCTTCATATTTTTATTTAAACATTATAAAATCCTTACTGTAAAATAAAACTTCTAACATTTTTATGAGATTTTTAATAGGTCTGTTCTCCAACGTTATTGCTTGGCAAGGAAATGTGAAATGCGACAATATCCGTTTGGTTTTTTTTGTTTCTTTGCTAATATTAGAAAAGTCCTATTTTCAGAAGTGACTTAGGCACTTCACAACAGATTTTTTTCCCAAAGGTATTTAGATTCCTAAAGATAAAATCAACAGAAAGTAACCACCTAACTTGCTTAAGCACTTTTGAAATTTCCTCTGCGGGCCCTTAGGATCTAACTACCTATATTCTATACTGTATATGTAGCCTTCAAAACTAGGCTACACCACAATCCTGTGAAAATGAGCTGAAGCAGTGTGAGGCTTTCCTACAATTCCCATCATTATAATATCAAAACACTACACAGGTAGATCAGAACTGTAGAGTGAAATCCAAAGTGGACTTTATGGAGACTTGTGCTGTTCAACCATCCCAGCTTCTAGAAAGATTTGTTTGGCATATATAAAAACAGTCAGACTGGAAAACCTTTATGGAAAAGGACAAGCCTGCAGCAGAAAAGCATTAATAGGGGATGCTGGGCTGAACTAGCCTCAGAAGTGCATCTAACAACTGAACAGCACTTAAGAATCCTGGGAGGAATGGGGGAATCTATTCTTTTGCTAGCTATGAATATGTTTAGCACAGAACTCCCCAGGAGTGGGGGAGGTCTAGGTTGGATATTAGGAAACACTATTTCACTAGGAGGGTGGTGAAGCGCTGGAATGGGTTACCTAGGGAAGTGGTAGAATCTCCAATCTTAGAAGTTTTTAGGGCCCAACTTGACAAAGCCCTGGCTGGGATGATTTAGCTGGTGTTGGTCCTGCTTGGAGCAGGGGGTTGGACTAGATGACCTTGTCATAAGTAGATAGGTAAGGGTTAATTTTCTTTTACCTGTAAGGGGTGGACAGGGGGGAATCAAGCACCTGACCAGAGGACCAATCAGAGAACTGGATTTTTTTTAAAGTCTGGGAGGGAAGGGAACTCGGGGTCTTTTGTTTCTCCCGGCATGGACTGCAACATGCTTTTCGCTAACTCAATCTTCTTTCTAATATGCATATCCCAGGTGTGAGTTACAAACGGAAACCAAGCAATAGGCCGGTTATGTGCTGTGGTTTATTTACATGGCTGTAATTGCTTGGACTTGGTTTAAATTGGCTAATCTTTTGAATCAGAACTTGTATTCCTAATCTTAATAACAAGGCCCTTAAATTGACTCTTAATTGCCAGTGGTATAGTTTTTGTATTTTCGTCTTTGTTATATAAAAGTTCTTTTTAGAACCTGGTTGAGGGTTTTGGTTTTTTCTCTGGTGAGGCTACAGGAAAGGGGGGTAAAATCTCTTTATCTAGCTGTACTAGGTTGAATGCCAGCGCCTCAGGGGCGAGGGTGATCCCTCTTTGTGTTCCTTTAAGGAGTTAAAAGTACTGCACGCCAGCACCCAACGAGGGAACTGGGGATAGATAACGAGAAGACACAAGGGGAGGAGCTGTTGTCCCATTTGAGCATAGGGAGTACCCAGGTTTCGGTCTTGGGGGTCCCTCAGGTGGAAGGTGGGGCTGCGCTCGGGGTGACCAGGAGCCCTAAAATCCTGGTTGGTGGCAGCGAGATCAGAGCCAAGCTGGGTATAAGCTTGGGGGAGTTCATGTTAAGCCCCCAAATTTTGGATGCTAAGGTCCAGATTTGGGACAGAGGCTTTATCACAGACCTCCTGAGGTCTCTTCCAACCCCAATCTTCTGTGATTCTAAGAGAAGGGGCAGGGAATAGATATGACTTTGTTTCTTGAATCTAAAATACCAATTAAGAGACTGCTGGTGATCTTTTTTTCTGGGTCAATCTCCCTTTCAGAGTGTGTGTATCTCTTTAGGATAATCCTACACACGATTTAGCACATAGGAGGCAAAAACAATTTTTTCATGGTAAAATAGCCACACTGAGAAAATGAAATACTGCATGTGTAAGAAATATGTCCCTCTGGAGAACAAGTTGTCTTTTGTCCTATACTTCCATTGTGAGCTCTTTTTGTTCTGTGTTTACACAGTACCTAACACAATGGGGTCCTGGTCCATGACTAGGCTTCTAGGCACTAGGGTAACACTAATTATTAATAACAATAATAATACAAGAAGTGGCTGACCACATGTTCTGAGGAGTAATGCTACACCACTAAAAGGTCGTCACAGATTGCTCTGCCCAACCTTCACACACGCCCCAGGAGGCGTTGTACCATGGAGGCACACAATAGCCCCAGCATTGAGTGATGACTGCACACCATGATCTGTCCCAAACTGACTAAGCAGCTTGCTTTGCAGTTATCTATGCCTGTCTTTTAGTGTTTCAGCTGAAGTTACAATTTGCAACCTATTAAAAGGTTTTCATCTTGGACCTGTTACAGTGTGTGCTTTGGCTTGGAATGCTAGAAAAGATAACAGGACTGCTTTAAAACTTTTAGTTCATCCACTTTTATTTCCACTCAAGTAATTCTACCCTGGATCTCAAGTCATAGGAGCAGTTAGATTTTGTTCTGTCAGAAAAGTGGCAGCTTCCCCACCTAAAACAGTTCCTTAGACATTTCTTTGAAACTTTCTCCTGGTAAGAAATGACTCGGATTGAAGTCTCCAACTGGGACATCAAGTTGCCTCATCAACTGCTGCTCATGATTGCTCTTTATTATTTTCCTTCCTCTAGACTTTAGAACATAATTCAGACCTAAAATTAAAAATAGCAGCAGATGAACATATTGCTGAATTGATCCAGATTTTTAATGACTCTACTTCCCATGTTGTGTGAATACCTCACAGGCACTCATGTCTGTATCCTCACTGCCTACCTATGTGGCTGAGAAATCTAATAGCCATTTCAGAGAAGGAAAGCGAGGATAAAGAGAGTATAAGTGACTTGTTTATCTACACATACACTGTCACATTGGGTCATGGGTAGCCGGACCTTGTAGTCTGATCCTGAGTTCACAGTCACGAGATAGGAGTCAAGAATCATTTGGGTCAGAATACCAGGAGGTCAGAAGCAGGATACAGTCTAGAGATCAGAACCACTAGTTAGGAGCCAGAGTCAGGCCAGGTCCCCACATCATGGGGATCAGAAGCTGGAAGCAAATGGGAGGTCAGGAACCACTGGTGTCAAGCCAAGTCTGGATGCCAGGAAATCTAGCCAGAGGAGTAGGAATCACAGGCACACAGTCTAGAGCAGTTGTTCAGACAGCTTCCTGTTCCTGATGCTGGCTTAAGTAGGGCCAGCGAGCCAATCAGCCACTCTGAGGCCTGGTCTACACTACGCGTTTAAATCGATTTAAAGAGCATTAAATCGATTTAACGCTGTACTCGTCCACACTACAACGCCCTTTATAGCGATAGAAAGGGCTCTTTAAATCAATTTCTGTACACCTCCCCGACGAGAGGAGTAGCGCTAAATTCGATATTAACATATCGGATTACGGTTAGTGTGGATGGAAATCGACGTTATTGGCCTCCGGGCGGTATCCCACAGTGCACCACTGTGACCTCTGGACAGCAATCTGAACTCGGATGCAGGGATACACAGCGCTGCGTGACAAGCGTAACGGAAGCCAGAGACTCAAATGGACGCTCATGGAGGGAGGGAGGGGTACTGAGGACTCCAGCTATCCCACAGTCCACAGCAGTCTCTGAAAAGTATTTGCATTCTTGGCTGAGCTCCCAATGTCTGTAGGTTCAAACACAGTGTCTGGCGTGGTTCAGGGAATAGCTCCTCAGTTTCTTCCCCCCCCCCCACCACGTGAAAGAAAAGGGAAAGAAATCATTTCTTGACTTCTTTCAATGTCACCCTATGTGTACTGAATGCTGCTGGTAGACGCGATGCTGCAGCAGTGAAGAGCAGTATCCGCTCCTCTCCCTCTCCCCCTCCGTGGTAGATGGTGCAAGACGGACTGTAATAGGACTAGTGAACCATCCTGATAAATGCTAACATGTTGACATCGAGGCCAACATTGCTGGTTACTCCCAGTAGATAGGACAGAACGGCTAATAACCAGCTTCATCATAGCAACTGGGGGCTTCAGCCCCCTCCCTTCCTGTGTAAAGAAAAGATTCTTGTACTGCCTGGACTGTCATAGCAGCAGCATGCTGGCTCCTCTCCCCCACACCGCTTAATGTCCTGCCTGGACTATCATCGCGCCGGGAGGCTGCCTCCCCTCATTTTATGTCACTAAACACTCAGTGTTTCTTATTCCTGCATTCTTTATTACTTCATGACACAAATGGGCAGGACACTGCCACGGTATCCCTGTGTAGTGCTGGAGTATCGCCTCTCTGTCCGCGGCATCCAGTACACATACGGTGCCGGAAAAAAAAAAAGCTGAACGGGCTCCATGGTTGCCATGCTATGGCGTCTGCCAGGGCAATCCAGGGAAAAACGGCGCGAAAGGATTGTCAGTGATGTTTTCCCAGAGGAAGGAATGACTGACGACATTTACCCGGAACCACCTGCGACAATAATGATTCAACCCAGAATTCCAAGGGGTGGAGGAGACTGCGGGAACTATGGGATAGCTACGGAAGAGCTACCCACAATGCAACGCTTCAGAAATCGACGTTAGCCTCGGACCATGGACGCACAACATGGACATGGACATGCCTAGTGTGGCCGCATGAAATCGAATTTATAATATCAGTTTTATAAAACTGGTTTTAGCTAATTCGATATTATCCCATAGTGTAGACGTGGCCTGAGACTCTGCCAGTCAGACCTCAGGAGTGGAGCCTCACACTGGGGCTGGGCTTTGAGCGTCCCAGTAAGCTATTGTTAGCAGGCTGCCAGCTTGGAGCATGGCTGCTTCCACAAATTTTGTGGGCCTTGGTTTGCTTTGTTCCAAGTTTCTTGTGTGATGCCATGTAGATGCTTGAAATGTACATTCATATGTACAGGCATCTGTGCTGGGTACTCTAGTATGCTTGTGTAATAAGGGAGTCAGTGGAGTAATGCTGTGTATGTTAGAGAAGACTCAGTATTCCTTCGAGCAACAGTTATCAAGATGTCAACTAGATCCTTCACTGAACAGGGACGTTTCTGTGGATAAACGTTTGATTATATTATTGCCACAGCAGATATTAGACAGACACATAGATCAAAAAGACCATAAATAAAATCCACCATCACCTGGCTCTTAAAATGTCTGTTTTTAAGGTGACTATTACATGGTAGGTAGATTGCTCAGTAATGTTTGCGTTCATGTCACTTGGAGCATAATGAAGAATAACTTCTGGGCCAGAGATGAGGAACTGGTGTTACGTTAATTGTTCATCCCCATGGATTTCCATTAAGTAGGTTCCATTTTAGTGTCTACATAAATTTCTCACATCTTTTAAATTTTGAACGCTCTGTCTAGAAATTTTAAGACAAAAGGCAAACCATGTTAGAAAAAGATAGGCTAAAAATCAAATTCAGAGCAACATTGATTATTTAAAGGCTAGGAAATAAGAGCTATTTTAAGGCAGATGATATTAGTGAAAGTCACTAAAGTAACTTGTAGTGCAGTAGACACTGCTCTTTTATACCATAAAGGCACATCACAGCGGGCACTTTGAGCCTCTCTGTATGTCAGTAAGGGGTGGGTTGTACATAAACAGGGCGTGCACATGTGACAATTTGGCCCGTCATGTTTTGGTTGGTCTATCCGTAACCCTTATCATTCTTTTCACATAGCGTCTTGTGTTTAATATGTAGCATAAAATGACTAATAATATGAGGATTCTGATTATGAAATGGAATCACTGCTGAGCCTTGGGATGCTTCCTAGCAGAGTCCCTTTCTACCTGAAGAAATTGGCTGCTGTAACATTTTTATTTTAGTGATGGCTTCATCCACTGTTACATGGGCCTCATCAAACAGATTTATATTTCCAGACAGCAATTGTTGTTTCAAAGAACCGTTTTGAAACTGAACGATACAGTTCAGATGTTTGGCATTTTTTTTCTCTCTAACATGGGGCAATTATGATGAATCAGAGGTTTTTCTGTGCTCCTATTGATCACCATAGTAACCTACACTCACTGTATTTAATAGGAAGCATAAAAAGTTATTTAACTGGCAGTGAGGGAGTTCGGGAAAGTATTGAAATATGAATACTGGGGAAATATTTTAATAGGAATATTTGCTTCTCAGGTTATCATGTGTGCCATTAATTTGATCTCCATCTGTCAAGCTGACTGCAGTGAATGAGCAGGGAAAGCATATCAATTAGGCTTAAAGCTATTTCCTTCTGTTAGCCATTGTCTTTTTAAAATATGTATGGGGCTCTTTTCAACCAAAATTGCCTGCATTGATGTAAAACACAATGACAGTCCATCAGCTTCCTGGCTTGTTAGCTATTGACTCTGCTCTGTATTTTCAGTGAACACCAGCGCATATTTAAATGCAAACAAAAAACAGATTGCATTGATTTTTTTTCTAATCTAATGAAATCATTGCTATTACTATGAGATTTCAAAATCTGTGTTTTGACGAGCCAAAATTGTGAGCCTAAATGTCCCAATTGTATTGCTCAAAATGCTGCTGCACAATATGACTTTTTATTAATATTATTTGTAATAGGCAGGAGTCCCAATCATGCTCCAGGGCTGCACTGTGCTAGGTGCTCCAATCTAAGTAGTTCTATGTTATTTCAGCTGGACTATTATATATTGTATCCCTTTTTCATAAAAGTCATAGTGTTACCATTTGGGAAGTTATTCTGTGGCAGGATATTTTATCTCCTTGGAACCTGGGGTGCACAAAAATATAACTTCCTAGAAAACAATCCATGGAAAAATGGCACCTTAGTTTTTTTCCTACTCTCAGGAAATCGGGTAATGAATTCTTTGTTCATTGGTACATATGAGGCATAGAGCTGGTTGAAAAATACGAATATTCTTTGTGGAAAATTAAAGAAAAAAGTGTGTGGTGTTTTTGTGGTGTTTTTTTTATCGTATTTTATTTTTTGGAAACATTTCCAATGAGAAAAATTCAGTTTTTGATTAAATTTCTGGTTTTCAAAAATCAATTTGAGCAATATCTTTTAGTTTTTTAAACCAAAATATGTATAAAAATAAAATATCAAAAAATTGCTTTCTGTTTTTCATCAACAAACTGGAAAATGCAATTACAAGTGTGGGGTTTTTTGTTTGTTTGTTTTTGTAAGCAAAACCTTTCATTTTTAATGGGAAGCCTCTTCTTTTGGAGAAATTATTTTTCAGGTTTTATTTTTTTTTTACAAACTCTAATAGGGATTGAGCCACTTCTGATTGGCAACACTCCTGTTATTTCTCTTGAAAGTTGTGTTTCTTGCATTTTATTCCAGAAATGAAGCAAATAGATTCCAGTTTAGAATTTAAAATATGCGTGGAGAATGAATATAATGGCAAAGAGAGATGAAAGAGAAAATTAAGTGCAATAAGAGAGGAATTTCCAGTTGAGGGTGACGGATTCCATGCATCCTTCTGTGTTGCGTTGGTGCAGAGACTCCTTCTGCAGCTTTCAAGTGAGGGATTCAGAGCCACCCATACATGAGTGCTCCCTGATAACTTAAAGTCTCAAGTGATGTGGAGCATCTCACATGGACTCTGCAAACGAGGTGTGAATTTCATCTGATGTGCATATTCTGCATGTCTGGTTTACTGATTGATTAACTTGTTCCAACTCCACTGATGAAATGGAAGATTTTACATTGATTTCAGTGGCGTTTGCATTAGCCCTGTTGTGCCAGATTCTGCACCACCAATATCAATAGGAGTGAAATGCTGGGCCCATTAAAGTCCATGGTAAAATCTTCCATCAACTTCAGTGTGGCCAGGATTTCACTATAGGGGTTTTGCCATTGGCTTCAATGAGCCATAAAGAAGCTTATTTAGAGTACTCAAGCAACTAGTAGGCTAGGTTGTTCATTTTATCCCTCTGTGTATAGTAAAATGTTTCAATGTCATGTAAATCCAAGCCTTTAACCTTGGACTTCAGCTCAGAACTCATCAAACTTTTTACTTTTAAAAACAATTATTCAAGTTCTGATATGTTGTTTCTGTGATGAATAGTTCACAGCGAAACATGTCTAGGAACCACAATATTAAAGGATACAGTACACTTTGAATTATTTTCATTTAAACAGCTGAAACTGTGTTACACCTTGGCAGGGCTTTCAAGACTCTGAAGAATTTTCATTTACTTAAATATATAGTCTCGCCAGTGTAAACAGATATAGTACCATTGACTTTGGTGTTTTACCATTAACCCTCAGAGAGTCTGACCCAGAACTACATGTCTGAAATACTGAGCCAGATCCTGTTCCCCAGCTGAAACTCCAATTGTCTTCAGTGGGAGCAGGATTGGGCCTAATGGAGCCTAACCATAAGCTTAAAAACCTGGTTATGTTCTACATTAACCCTAATGCTTCTCTGGTTACCTGTTTTATAAAACACCAAGTTGGCTTTTACCTCTGCTACTCCTTCTCTAGAATCACCATTACGAGCACGGTTAATCTCGATATAGTCATCGGGTCCCTGTGTAGGCTACGGATCATCTATTACATGTTTTATCACATTGCATTGTAAGATATAGTTAACTTGACACAAATTCTGAGGATTTTTTTCTCCTGGCAGGGTAAATTCCATTGCATAATCTTCAGTACCTGTAGAAAGGCCCTGCTTTCCTCTAGGACTCTGTGATTCTGGAAAAATTACCAAGAAATGTTTCGTGAAGTTTATTACAGAATCATTATGCTAAATGGGATACCTGGATCTAGCCTTGTATACATACCTTCCATGAAGACGCAGGTGTGATCTGCATGAAGCATCAGACAGGAAACTGATATTAGTAATGGTTAAAAAAAAACAAAAAAAAATCAAATTAATATTGCCTGATTCATTTTCTAACCTATTCTTATGAATGTCATTACACACTAACATTGTGAAACTGTAACATACATGTCAAATAAGCTCTCCTTATCTAAGTATACCATGTATGTCTCTGTGTTGCTCCCACTTCCTAACAATTTTGTTAAAGTAATAATTTAGTCATGTCAGGGGAGGGAAAACAGGATCTCCAAAGTCATAGTCAAAAGGAGTTACTGATTAAACTCATTGTGCTGCTTGTCTCCTACTTAGCTCTTAGGCATTAATAGCTGTCTCTTACTGAGATATTACATCACCATACTCTACTCACAGCTTGCACAGATAGACAACTGAGACTGTAACACCTACTGAAATCTCAGGCATTTAAATTAGGGAATGCTAGATGAGAGAGAGGCACTTCTCTTGCATAGTCATCTTTTTGGATCCAAGTGCTTTGGTTAGCTGAGGTTCCACTATTTTTCATCTGAAATTTACCCTTTTATCTCTGAAGGTATTCTTTTTTAAGATTCCAGCAATTGGAGTCTATAAAGTGAAATCAGGACCTGGAGACAAGTTAGCTAGAGGTAATCAAGTATCTATTATCAAACTACCATCAAGTCATTTCCACATGGGGTGAATGAACAAAAAGGTACCATTTTAAAAAGCACCTGGGGTTTAGATTCTCAAAGAAATGTAGGTGTTGAGCTGCTCAGCACCACAACCCCTAACTCCTAAGTGCCTAGAAAGTCACTGAAATTTACAAAGCCTGTGTTGAGTGCTCAGGCTCCCTATCCAATGAATGGAGGGAGAACCTAAGAATGGGAATCACAAAAATGATCCTGTTAAGTGGCTCCCTGCCTAAGCTAGCCAGTGGGAGATGACAAGGATTGGGGTGTCTCCCCCGACCCAGGGAATTCAGAACATATTCCTGCCTGAGATTCTCAGCTGCAAATCCCTTGTTGGGATGAATGGAGGGAGAACCTAAGAATGGGAATCACAAAAATGATCCTGTTAAGTGGCTCCCTGCCTAAGCTAGCCAGTGGGAGATGACAAGGATTGGGGTGTCTCCCCCGACCCAGGGAATTCAGAACATATTCCTGCCTGAGATTCTCAGCTGCAAATCCCTTGTTGGTGGTAAGCAGCTATGCCATTTTTACAAGATGTTGGGGAATGATGAGCCCTTCCCTCATAACTTTTAGCCCAGTGGTTAGGATATTTGCCTAGGGAGCGGGAGACACCCCCTGCCTGAATGGGAGAAGGGATTTGAACAGGGATCTGCCATGTCTAGCCTCTGGACTGTGGGATATTCTTATGGGTGGAATCTCTCAATCTCTCCTGTTGAAGCTATTGGACTAAATAATTAGAGTCACTGGAGTAGAGAAACTGGGTCTTGGGTTTCCCACATCCTGAGTGAGTGCTCCAACCAGGCTGTGGAGTCATGTCATTCTCCTTCTTGCATGTATGTGCTCCTTCTCTATCTACTCCCTTCCCTCCCCCTCATGATGCTGCTTATTTATCCAAAGTGCAAGAGCTTCAATGGGCATGAAGTCATTATCTTCCTCTTCGTCCCTGCCATCTGTTCAGAGGCAGGCACATAGGCACCTAGCAAGCTTTTAGTGCAAAAACTTTAAGGCTGAGTGAGTTTAGGCACCTATGGCATTCGGCGGCAGCTGAGCAGAGATTTTGTGAATCTCAGTGGGGCCTGATTCTGGGATTTACACACCAGAAGTGGCAGTTAGGTGCCTAAGTCTCTTTGAATCTAGACCGAAGTGACTTAGAAGCTTAAGTTCCATTTTCGAAAGTCATTTAGGTATTAATCTTCCCATGTGAGATCTAATATCAGGGGGGGCGGGGGGCTGGAGGGGAGAAAGCTTGCTGGGAATGCGGGGCAGAGGAATAGAAGAGGGAATGAGGGGAGATATTGAGATATGGTAGGAGGGGAGGAGGAGGGTATCTGGCTCCAGGATGGGAAGGGGCATCCCACCGTCCCTTCTGCCCTTCCTATGGTAGTTCCTCGGCAGTTGGTATCTAGCACCCTCTGCTGCCCTCCCCCCTTGGCAGCTGGCACCATGTGCCCTATGGCTCAGGTGCTGGTGCCCTGTCCCCTAGCCAAGCATTTGGTATATGTGCTCCTGTTCCTCCCCCCGAGCTGAGACTCCAGTGGGACCCAGGATGGTTGGAAGGCAGGAAGAGGAGAACTGTTCTTATTTGCTCCCGATGGCTGGACTGATCTCATGTGTCATGGTGGCTGCTCCAACCCCTCCTCCAGGTTTCATTTTTTGCATCCATGAGATATCGTGGAGCGGGGGCAGAAACATAGATCACGCTCAAAATTGCCATTGTGGGTGCACTAACTTTCCCTCCCCACCCCCAAGTTCTGCTGTCCCTGTCTAATTGAGATTGATAAAACATGGGTTAAAACATGGACTGTATGAATAGGGAGATTGTAACCCTAGTTCTGTCACAGGCTTCTTCACTTAACCTGTCTGCATCGCAGTTTCCTCAGCTGTAAAATGGGTGTCAAATACTTTCCTCTTACAGAGGCATTTGTATGTTTTAAATAATCAAATCCCTGAATAGAATATTGAGCTATTTGGATGGAAGGCTCTGTGTAAGTGCAAAGTGTTGTGGTTATTGCACATAGCGTATGTGGTTTCTGGTGTTGTTTCCACATTGTAAGTCTTATTCTTCAGGTGAATGTATATAGTATGTGCATATTTATAGTGCAGAACAGTTTGTCCAGGACACATATTCTACTGCCATTATTAACATGTCACTAGCAATGGTCATTGTGAAAAGAACATGTATAATCCACCAGTTGTTAATTTACACAGAGATACAAATACAAAAGCCGTATATACTAGGTAGACGACTACATGCTTTGGTTGAAGAAAAAAAAGATGTAGGAGGCATTTGTACAACGTATTTGCTTGTACAACCACTTCATGGGCAAATTCCTAATAAAGAGAGACAGTATAATAATGTTATATCAACTTCTATATAGATTGTAATAAAAAGACCTCAGACAGCAATTACAGGGTCAATAGCCAAAGATCTTTGGTTGACCATGGTTGCTAAATCAATCAAAAGGGCTGTAAAGTCAGTCAGTCCTGTAATGATTTGCCTGGTGCTCTTTTTTTCTTTTCTTTTCTTTTTTTTTGTTAGAAATACTTTTGTTGATCTAAAATGTTAGCCTGCTCCACAAAATGAAAGCCTAACATGAGAACAAAGAGCAATTATGTTCTTTACAAATAAGCTATTGACTATAATAAAAAAGAAAGCGAAATCTTGTCAGCTTGACTCTGTGGCAGGACTTTCCAATGGGGCTTCATTCAAAACCACTTATGTAATCAACAATTAATGAGCAGCAAAATACAGCAGACCCCTTATTAACATACCTGCTAGAAAATAACCTTCTACAACCAGGCTATTTTAAGAAATAAAAGACCTAATAACTATTACCACGACAGCATCACTTTGTTATTTTACTATTAGTTTTTCCCTGTCTGACAGTCTAAATGCCTGTAATTTTAGTCACCAGGACCACATACCGGTATAAATTTTTACAAGCAGAGAGCTGAAAGACCTTATTATCTTTGCCATCTATAGACAGCAGCTTCACCTGGCATCAGATCTTCAGCAGCTTTTTTTTTAAGGTAGATGAAGTAGCACAAAGAAATGGCAGAGTCTTTAATAAGCTCCAACAATTTAGGTTTGATTAAATTTTGTACAGTACAAGTGAATTCCTTTGGGTAGGAACAGAAAGCCCTGTTGAGAAAAAATCAAGAAGAAGGAACTCAACCCATGGTTATAAGATATTAAACAAGTCATAAAGTTTTCAAATAAAAGGAGCACTTAGGAGACAGTAAAATCCGTTTACTGGATGGAAGTATAGGTATGTGCCCTGGAGAAAAAGGGGTAGGAGGTGAGGGGGCAGATTCATCTCAGTGTAACTGCAGAGAGATAAGTATTGCTCAATATGGCCTTGATCCCACAAAGCACTTAAGTGTGTGCTTAATTTTCAAGCATGTGAGTAGTTCTGTTGAAATCAATGGCACTGCTTGGATGCTTAAATTTAAATGCCCGCATAAGTGCTTTGCTGGAGATTGGGCCCTATGGTGGGTTATATAAGCCTCCATCCAAAGCCCACCGAAGTCAATCGAAAGACTGAAACTTTCTTCTCTGGGCTTCAGATCAGGCCCTAGGTGAAGAACTCTTCTTTTGTCCACAGAAATGCGTCTCCGCTGTCTTTCAATAGCTAGAGCATGTAGATGTGAGAGTGAATTTGTAAAATAAATAAATAAAAAAACCAGGACTTGCCAACAAAATTATAGGGCATATCTGAAGTAATGATTACTCAAGTCTCTTACTTCTGGGAATCTGGGTTAAAATTTGTCTGAAGTCAGAAGTGAACATGAATTTAACCTGGACCAAGCTAATTTCTACCTGACATTTCCCTGCATTACAAAACCAATGCATGATGAGTGGTTTCTGTTCCTGAGATTTCCAGGTAGCTGATAACTAGAAGTACTGCAGTTTAGGTAGAGAATGGCATGGAGGTTCTAGCCGTGGCTTAGGTTTCTCAGGTTCATTCCTGATGTGAATGAACCTGAGACAGTTGAAGCTGCATAGTAAATACTATCTGTTGCATAGCTGCTATTACATCATATGGGGGGAGGAGGAGAGGGAAGGTGTGTGTGGCATGCTGACAGACCCTGGCTGTCGGTGGGTGGGATTGAACCTGAGATCTCTGTAGCTAAATGCATGAGCCTCTACTACCTGAGCTAAAAGCTCTATGGCCCTTAGCTAAGGCTGTAGAGCAGACTCATTAATCTCTGTCAATAAGTGTTCTTGGTGCCACTAGATGGGACAGAGCACCATACCCAGGAGGTGTGTGGGTCACGTGTATATGGCCCTATACCATTTTCTCTCCCCACACCTGATACAGAGGGTGTTCCTGGGTGGAACAGGGGAGCAGCCTTTGGTGGGAGGCCACTGACTCAGACCTGAGGGATCTGACTCATTGTTTTAAAACTGAATACCCATAATGTGAAATTACAGCAGACGTTATTTGTGTAGTGCGTTGGGGCCTTCTCAGACGAGTGTGACAGCACATGTCCTAGTTAGGGACTTTTTCCTAGGAGCACGTTACTGCATCATTGCCTGCTATAGGGTTTGTTTCATTTTCCTCTGAAGCATCAGGTCTTGGCCCCTTTCAGAGAGAGACTATTTGACTCAGTGGACACATCATCTCAGCCAGCATGACAATTCCTATGCTACTATGTTCATGGCTCCTGAATGGTCTAGAAGTGTCTCCAAATCCTTAGTGAGATTTACTTGGGGGCACACTGGCTACTATCCCAAGTCCACTGTGTCTCCACCTTCCCTTCAAAAAACTCCTCTATCTTGGCACAGACCTTCTATGGAGCAGTTGGTATCCCCTGGCATTGAGTCTTTTCAAGCTGTACCCCACTGAAAGGAGCAGTGAAACCTGGGTTTGCAGAATACCCAGAAGCAACCATCTTCATTCTGCCACTTAACAGATGTGGTAGCAGAAATACTCGACAGGTCATGATGAGCTTCAAGGACCCATACACACCACAGAATGTGCCATTGCAGAGGACCCTATTGACAGGACATTCCCAATTCCTGATTGATACAGACATACTACTTAAGCCTGTGGAGGATACAGGAAATTTGTCAGTGCAATGAGATGGAACCCCAGCTAGCTGCTGTTACAAGCCCTGCTCCTGATCTCTGGTTCTTGACCTTGGTTTTACCTCCTTGCTCCAACAGCCAGTTTCTAACTCAGCTAACTGGTCTCCTGTTTCTAACTTCTGCTTCCTGATCTCAGCCTTAATTCCTGGCTCTGGCTCCTGATGTGGCCTCAACTCCTGACTCTGACTCACTGGTTCCTGACCTCAGATTGAGCCATGCCACCAATCCAGATGTCTGACTCTGGTTCTAGTCAATGCACCGGCTGCCCATGACCCAGCCCTGACACCTACCCCGTATAACAGATCTACACTGGTTCTGCTGAGTTTAAGGCTATTTGCATCCATTGAGGAAAGCAAGATGTTGCCCTTTTTGTCACTGAAGTAAGCAGAATTCTGGAACTGATATCTTTGTTGATAAACCATGAGGCAGAATGTGATGGATGCTATTTGCTCTTTTAAAGCCACCCCTCTGCAACGCTGAATGTAGGGGGGAAATTGCTTTTTAATGGGAAACAAGCACATCATATGTTCGGCTTCATTCCTCAGAGATTTAATAGAGAAAAGATTGCAGGATTGGGTCTACTATATTTTTTCTCCTTGGCTTCTCCATGGTCTACTCCATTCCTTCACACATTCCAAATCTTTCTCTTTGTAGTAAAAACCAATCCGAAACATAACTTTAGTTTTTTTCTAAACTTCCTAAGTAAAAAAGGAATAATATATACATAATTTAAGTGTTGCCAGTTCTCATGATATTTATTTTTCTTAAACCCCAGTTCCTGGAGAAATATGAATACGTGATAATCTCAGTTTCCAGTTAAAAAAGGTAAGTTTTTAGCCGATAGTTGTGGAGAAAAGTGAGAAAACATGAACTTCCGAGGTTCAAAAAACCAGAAGGAATCACTCCAGCACACTTTTACACCTATATGATTCCTATTGACTTCAGTGGAACTTTGACAGCACAATGATCCCACAATGCAAATCTGATTACAGGGGTAGGACCTATTTATCTACCTCTCAGTGGTTTCCTTGTTGTGCTGAGAAGACTCTTGATCAGTGTTGCGGGGCAAAAATATACATTTTACAAAGCCAAAATTTTGATGGGACACTTGAAATACTTCAAAATTGTTTTATTTTATGTACAAGTTATTAGTGAAAATGTTTGCTTTTCTCACACTGAATAACTTTCAAGTTTAGATCTAGAATTGTTTCCCTCCACCCTTCACCCCTGTGTCTTTGTGCTTCATTTATTCTCCAAGAGTCTCAGTCAGCAAGGTGAGATTGCTGATAATTATTCAGAGCTGCCAATTAACCTACTTAAAAGATCAGATAGGTAACTGATACTAATCATGTAACATCTCATTATTGGGATAATAATTCAATCAGCTAGTGAATTGACTGAAGACCACAGAATCTAAAGAACAAATTAAACTAGAAAATAAAACCAATACCTTAGTAGACAATATGCTTGAAAAACATAAAACTACAGCTTTTCAACCAAAACTATAAAGCACAAGTAGATAGCTGGTAAAATCCAGTCCAGATTTTTGTATTTTGTTTTATTTTATTTATAGTTAAGTGCCAATATCCATCATGAGTGACTGAATAATTCTAAAACGTGTTCAATTGCAATGAAAAAAAAAGAGATTTAAAAGGACAATGGGTCTAGAAGTCATGATTTAGGCCATTATTTTTAAAGTTTATATAACCCTTATTTATTTTTTGTAATGTAGAGGCACAGATCTGGAAAGACAAAGCAAAATTCTGCTTTGCAATTTACAAGGCGGGTTTTCTGTCCATGGTTTTTAATTTTTGTATACTCTGCCTTTGTCTCATGCTCAGAATTCCTATTAACATCAATGAGACTGTTATTTCATTGCAACAATACCCAAGTATCTACGTATTTCCAGGCCTGTAGGAAGACCTAGTTCCTGTGATATTAAACTGTGTCAAAGGTGGGAGGAAGGGATACCAATTTATAGACTGTATGTCTAGGAAGGGCCATTTGATCACATAGCCCGACATCCTGCATAATGCAGGCCAGAAAACCTCATCCACTGATTCCTGCATCAGACCCATAACTTCTGTCTGAGCTATTGCATATACTTGAGAAAAGTATACAGTCTTAATGGAAAGGCTTCTAGTAGTCGAGGATCCATCACACTCTCAGGGAAGTTGTTCTGACAGTTAGTTATCCTCACTGTTTAAAAAAAAAAAATCACTTTATTTCTAGTCTGAGTTTATCTAGTTTCATCTTCCAGCTGGAACTCATTGGATCTTGTGATGCCTTTTTCTGCTAAACTAAAAATCCTTTTACTATCAGAAACATCTTCTCCACGAAAATATTCATAGTCCATGACCACGTCACCTCTTACCCTTCTCTTGAATAAAATAAATGAAATGACCTTCTTAAGTTTCTCACTATAAGCCATGTTTTGTAGACCTTCAATCACCTAATAGCTCTTTCCTGAAGCCTTCCCAATGTATCCACATCCTTTCTGAAGAGTGGACACCAGAACTGGACATGATATCCGGTAGGGGTCTCTAAGATAACAGTAGGTGGGTCATGGCAAAGGTTGGCAACTGTTGTGCCAGTACTGGGTATTATTTTTAACAAGAAAAATGGTATTTCGAGTGCTGGGACTCAGTGTGCTTTGCTTGTGGGGAGGCAGATAAGTAAAAAGGTAAAAATGGGATGAGGACAGTCAGTAAGG
This sequence comes from Chelonoidis abingdonii, assembly GCF_003597395.2. Lineage (NCBI taxonomy): Eukaryota > Metazoa > Chordata > Testudines > Testudinidae > Chelonoidis > Chelonoidis abingdonii. Next base: position 97,259,378 of record NC_133776.1, on the reverse strand, counting down.
AGAGACTGAGAAGGATAGAGCGGGGGATAGTAGGCGAGCAGGGATGACTGAAGCAAGATTGAAGGGATTGCTGTGGAAGGGTGAGGCATATGACTGGACTGAAGTTTGTACTTCAAAATTTGAAATGTCCAAGCGTAAATATCAGTTGCGGTGTCAGGAGGCAGATGGTCTGAAAACTGCTCCTGAGATGGTGGATCGTTCACAGGCTGACTTTGAATCATCTTCTGGGCTGGTCCTGGCTATTTGTGTGGAGTATGTTAAGTCCCAGAATGGATGTCCTGGTTCTAGGGATGGAGAAGTAGGGAGGGGCTGAGGTGTGCTCCCTTCACATCTGCTGCTAGTTCTGTTGTGAAAGGTTCTTCTGGTGGCTGGGACATTTGTAGGCTTCCCATGATATCTTCGCCCCATGGTCCTGGACCCACAGCTGTGCAGAGAATAAGTGCAGATCCAAGAAACACACATCTGCATTGCCCATAAAAGATCTGGGGAAAGTATCTCGAACCACAGTGCAATTAGAACAAGCCATGGCTCTGCCTTTTCAAAATCTGGCCATGGTTTTCATCCCTATGAGCACTGTGAAGAGAGTTAGAAAGGAGGCTGCCTTCCACCCACAATGAAGGGCCACTTTGATTAAATAGATCACATATTCCCTCTAGCAAAACACCATTGCTTACCCAGCACTAGCCCTGACTCCCTGGTTGAAAAACACAGTTGTAAGTACTGTATCTAACTATGCTAAGGCTATTAGTATAAAAGCAGCCAGCACGTCAGGAATGAATGCTGATCACAAAAATGAAGGCAGTTAGGTGTAGCAGTAAGCAAGAACACATCATTTATATTACTGCAGGTGACACAGTCCTCAAGCATACATTGTCAAATTTAACAGTTTTGACCATAAGTTGCCTTGCAACTGAGGCAACATATAAATGCTCAACCGTTATGTTGTAGCACTTTGCAAACCTGAAACTATAAACACAAGCATTAGCACTTAAATGCCCATTTAAATTACTTTTATAGAATCTAAATGCTGTATGTGCCAATGAAGCAGATAAGAAGGTAACACCTTGCATGGATGCTACATGGTAGTTGAGTAGTGCAAGATAAAGAAAACCCATTGCAAAAGAAAAACACTTCCCCTAATTAGTAGAACAAGAGACATGCATCTGCTAAATTTTCTCATTAAAATTTTCTCTGATACAAAGCAGAGCTAAAAGATAATAGCAGCTTTTAAAAACATACTGTGAGAGTCAAGAGACACTGGGCCAAATACAACGTTGGAATAATTCACTACAACAAACATTGGCGTTGATAGAAAAGGTCTACTCATGTGAGTAACTTTATCACTTACATAAATGTTTTGAAATCAGGGGCCCTTTATCACTTCTATAAATTACTGATTTTTGAAGGGTAGAGTCCCAACTAATTGTAGATCTCTTGATCCATTTTTCTCCTCTTTGTGATTTCAGATCAGCAATATTTTTTCATGGGTTAAGTACGAAAGTTGCATACTGATAATTAAATATCAAAGGCTCAAATCACAGTAAATTGTGGCAGTAATTTAAAAAACACAAGTGAACTGAACATATTGCACTGAATTGCTCAATATCAGATAAATCTGATTGTATACAGTCATCTCTAAGATGGGTATCAGTGAAAGTCTTGGTGGTAATAAGACCTAAAGGAAAGTAAGTGGTTGTTGTGATGAAACATAAAAACACTGTCTCTATTGAGTCTCTGATTTTTGGTGTCTAGCAGAGAGAGGAATTTAAGCTCCCAAGCTCGTCTTTTCAAGGTATTGTGCAAGTTTTCTTTGAATATGAGCACTGAGGTGTCCGACAGGGTATGATCATTTTGTGAAAAGGATTCACTCATGAGTGACAGGGTGTTTTTGTGTTTTATCATCTTTCTGTGTGAGATAGTAGGGATTGTCTAATTTTAGCCACATAGCTGTTGTTGGGGCATTTGCTGCACTGATGAGGTACCCCACATGTTGTGATAGGCATGTGTACTACTCAGAGATCTTGAAAGGTGTGTGTGTGTGGAGGGGGGGGGTATTGATTATCGTAGCAGTGGAGAAATGGCTGCAGGTTTTGCATCTGTTGTTTTCACTTCTGTGAAAGGTTAACTGGCTAATTACCATCAAAGAACAAAAGAAAGTTTGGACTCAGTAGAGGGGAAAGATACGAGACCGAAAAGGGTAGGAGAGATCCATGTCTATATTCTCCTATGGGTTACAGCAGGCATTCTCATGTAATGCCCACTAGGCACAAGTAGATTTAATTCACTGGTTAACAAAATTGGGCTGAATAGTCCATCCATCCATCAAAGATTCTAGAGCTGGATAGCAGGTCATTGGCCCTGTACTTCAGGGGCAGAGCACTGAGTAGAGAAGGATTGCACGGCCTAGTGGGGTCTGACAAGCCACCTGAACCTTCTGAGTTCCTATGAAACTCTGAACCTTGTGAGTTCCTATGATGCTTGATTTGTATTTATTTGGGCTCTACTGGAGCTGGCTTGCAGCAAGCACGCTTGGCTATGGTGAGGTTGGTTTATCACCAGTTGTTAGACTTGGCCATGAATTCAGTCCAACCACTTAGAAATTTGTGTTCTGGTGAGGGTGGCATTTTTCTTCCTCCTCAGCTGCACCTCTTCAAAACATGCATGTGCAGCCAATTGTCTTTGTTAGATATGACAAAAAAGGCAGTGCCACCAACTTTGCGAGTCCCATCGTATCTGATGTTTCTCTTCAAACCCCAGCTGCTGGAGTTATGAGATTATGTGAGATTCTCAGTTTTCATTGAAAAAAAAAAACGGTTCCAGCCCTCCTGTTTGCAGAGCAAAGCTTGAAATGTGACCCCTAAAGGCTTAAAACTAAAAGGCAAATGAAAAGAAGCCCAAAGGTATCAGGTTTCATTATTTCCATCTCATGATTTTTTAATTAGTCATATGTTTTTGGGGGGCCTGACTCATAATTTAGGAATGCTTGGGGTTGCCAGTACTGAAAAAAGATACAGCAACCTGTGACTTTCAAGCCCATATATGCCCCCCAAAAACTTTGCCCATCTCTAAAGCAGAGAAATCAAGACCCAGGTTCTTTCAGCCAGTCCCCAAAGAAAAGTTGACGATTTTCAGCTTTGTACAGCCAGCACAACTCCCTGGACTGCAGAGGTCACTTTCTTAGCTTCTGGTCTGCATTCCAGGTGCCCTCCACCACAAACTGCAGTTCCTCCCTGTGCAAGGTCTCTCCAGGAACTCCTAGCCCTCCCACTTGCTTTTCTCCACATAATCATGATTCCCTAGGTGGTGGAGTCTTCTTTCCTAACTCACAGGCTAGCCAATTTCTCCAGAGAGGGCAGGTCCCACTCCTTGTTTCTCCAGCAAGCTGTTAGCGCTGTCCCTGCCTTCCTCAATGATGCGTCTGATGAAGTGGGCTGTAGCCCACGAAAGCTTATGGTCAAATAAATTTGTTAGTTTCTAAGGTGCCGCAAGTAATCCTGTTCTTTTTGCGGATACAGACTAACATGGCTGCTACTCTGAAATCTGACTCCTCAGTGATGCATCCTACCACATTGGGCTGCACTGGGGCTAGAATTACCCACCTAATGAATCATGAGAATATGCAGAAGAGGTATGTCGGCTAGAGGCTGGGAATTATTTGAAAGGTCTTGCATGACAACAACTTGTAGGCTGTGCTTGGTCATTTCTTGATACAAGCCTAGAAGAGGTTTGCTTTTGTGAGTAAGCACACAAGATGCCTGTTTTCCCCCTCTTCATTTTTCTCGATGTGTTTTTTCAACTGTACTCCCTCTGAATATGCTGTATGCAAGAATGGCAGGGGGTGATGGGGACTCGATGCAGGCCCCAAGATGGATTTTTGTGATTGTCACATCCAAAAAGATTCATCATCTCCCTCCAACAGCTGGACCCTGCCCTGGAGCATCTTTTGGCTTAAGGGATACAACATACAGCCACTTCTGTTCACTGTGTAGCTTTTCCACTGCATACCAGCGGAAGTTATTACACTTCAAATGAGTATGACTGGACTCTATAAAACTCTCTGTGGTTGTTTCTGAAAGGACAGTTGATAGTATTAGATCATACTTTCAAACACACAGACGCTGAAAAGTCTGAGACAAAATAAGGAAATTAATCTGAAGTGGTTTAGGATGAATAACCATGGACTTTCCATAATAACCACAATTTAGAGATTATACAAATAGAATAAAAGCAACAGTGAAGCAAACAAATGACCTCTGACAAATAAAACCACATGCATTTCATATAGCTTTTCTTAAACCCCACTAAACAGAAGGCTTTTTGTTAAAATGTGTTCTGATAATGTAGTCTGTAGACTAAAAGAATGTGCAACTCTGGAAAAGACTGAATTATGGGATCCATTTGTAGGAGGAGTTGTTGCATGCAATAGCTTAATGAACTGGAAGCATATTAGTTGTAAAAGAGAGAGCTAATGGAATGTGTTGTTTATGAAGACTTTATTTTACTCAAGTACTGGTGTTTAGGCTGTGCCCATTAGGTGTTTGTTATTTCATTAATACACATACTGCAAAGTTCATAGTAGAATCTTAGCTCCACAACACTACATCACAGCTTCTAGTTTAATGCACATTGTATTAGTCACTTTTGCAGTCTCCATGCTAAACCTATACAGTTTAGACTTTCTACACAGATCCTCAGCGGGCGTAAATTGGCATAGCTCATTTGCTTTAATTAGAGCCAGGCCAGCTGAGCATCTGGCCCTTGCCCCTTTTTACACACAGTAATCATCCTAGTGGGAAGTTAAATAGACATCCTGACTCAGCTTCATTCTAATCTTCATTTATTGCACTATAGATAAGTTTTAAATACAAAGAGACATACTCATAAAAATCTTACAAGAGAAATAAAATCTTGTTGCACAGAATCCAGTCTACGGCTTCATACAGTCTAGGTTTATCATACAGTCCAGATCCTCAGCTGGTTTAAATAAGAGTAGCTCCACAGATTGATGTAAAGCTAGGCTGATTCACACCTGCTAAGGTTCTCAACCAATTTATTTATTTGCATTGGCTGAGTGGCTATCCCCATAGCAGCTCCATCAAATTAGTATATAGCTGAATACCCAGAGTAAAAATAATAAAATTGGTTTAAATGTACTGGAGTGCTACTCCCAATCGTAGAAAGAATTATTTCTCATAAAACACCCTGCTGTCAGGCAAGGTTGGAATTTAGTCTTAAATAAATACATAAAAATTATGTTCAGATAACAAATATTGACAAACAAATGACAGGAAATTCAGAGCTCAAGCTGACCCACATGAAACTAGACCAAATGGTCTTAGTTAGAACTGTACAAATTCCCTCTACTATGTATTTCTTCATGTAAATTACATTTTGAGATTAGAGTGGTTGACGTGTTTGCTTTAATTTTTATTTCATAGAGGAAAATAAACATGTGGTCTATTTTGCATTTGGACAGTTTGTCATGAAGCAGGCTGTCTACTCAGCAGACTAGCTCTCAACCTTTCCAAACTACTGTACCTCTTTCAGGAGTCTGATTTGTGTTGCATATTCCAAGTTTCGCCGCACTTAAAAACTACTTGCTTACAAAATCAGACCTAAAAATACAAAAGTGCCACAGCCCACTATTACTGAAAAATTAGTTACTTTCTCATTTTTACCATATAATTATAAAATAAATCAATTGGAATATAAATATAATACTTACATGTCAGTGTATAGTATATAGAGCAGCATAAGTCATTATCAGTATGAAATTTTAGTTTGTACTGACTTCACTAGTGCATTTTATATACTGTAGTTTGTTATTTTTGGATGCTACAATACTAATTAAAGGGACAGGAAATCTTATATCAAGGGTCCCTCATCATTTTGATTTGTGCGTTACATGGGAAAATAATGCAGCACCACTTTTTACTGAGCACAAAACAGTTACTTGCACAGATTTGATTATTTGTCAGTAAGTGGCCAAAGTCAACAGAAATCTTTGCACTGGTCTCTATTGACTTTGGATCAGGATCTGAGTGCACGAACTGAAATTAGGTGAGAAATCACAAACAAATGTTGAAAGCAACATGGAAAGTCAAATGCACAAGCTAACTCTTCTCCTTAGAAGTGTAAATGTGTTTGTTTGGCATTTATATGGCAGATAGACCCTGCAGACATTGACATTTGCAGCATTATATTTGTCCAGGGATGAACATGATTAATTTCTTCAACACATAAGGCACAAACACAATTTTTTTTGATCATCCTACATATTCATTACTCAATATATTTATGCATGGAAAAGGAACTCCCATTCTGGCTTTTTTTTTTTTAATAGAATGTGAATGCTCTGTGTCACTTGTATATCATAATAGCAGCAATTCTTATGTACATAGACTCATTCATTTCCAATTCCAAAGGTTCTTGATAAATCTATATCTTAGGTACTTATAGGGTCTCCGTTGCTGAGATCTTCACAATCTTTAGTGTATCACATCTTTAATGTAATCAAAAATATCAGTGTACAATATCCCACTGCATCTCTTTAAGGTTTTAGAGATGGAAAACTGAGTCACGGGGCGACTAAGTGGCTTGCCCAAGGTCACACAGGAAGTGTGTGTGGTAGAACACAGGACTTGACCCCAGGTCTCCCACATTGTAGGCTACTTCCATCTTCTGGATTAGCCTCCCTATAGATTATAAATTCTGTAATTCCTCTCAAATCAATTGTAAACTATGTGACATAGTATCAGAGGGGTAGCCGTGTTAGTCTGGATCTGTAAAAGCAGCAAAGAATCCTGTGGCTTATAGACTAACAGAAGTTTTGGAGCATGAGCTTTCATGGGTGAATACCCACTTCATCAAAAGTCTCAAAATTTTCACTCATAAGAGTGTTTGTTTCTTTTTTAGTAACACGTGATAAGCCACTATGGGTGCACAAACTGTACTCGCTCATTTGCACATACAAATACGGTTTCTGAAATTGCTTGCCTAACGTTATCTCTACACTACCACTTATGTCGTTATGTCACTCAGGCCAGGTCTACACTGCGACTTTAAATCGGTTTAATGGCCGATATACCGATTTAACGCTGTACCCGTTCACACGACGTCGTCATTAATATCGAGTTAAACGGCTCCTTAAATCGATTTCGGAACTCCTCCCAGACGAGAGGAGTAGCGCTAAATTCGAAAGTGATAACTCGGATTAGGGTTCGTGTGGACGGAAATCGACATTATTGGCCTCCTAGAGGTATCCCACAGTGCACCACTGACCGCTCTGGTCCGCAATCCGAACTCGGATGCGGAGTGCCGGTAAACAGGAAAAGCCCCGAGACCTTTAGAATGACATTTCCTGCTTTCACGTGTCCAGCTCTGATCAGCACGGGTGGCGATGCAGTTCAAATGCAAAAGTAGCTCCTGCATTGAACCTTACGGGAGATACTAGATCTGATCGCTGTATGGTGAGACAAATCTGTTTTATCAGAGCTCCGTTAAAGAACAGGAAATGCCAAAGCGTTTGAAAAATAAACTCCAGGATACACAGCGGTGCGTGACAACCGTAACGGGAAGCCAGAGACTCAAACGGATGCTCATGGAGGAAAGGAGGGGGTAATGAGGACTACAGCTACCAGTCTCCACAGCAGTCTCTGAAAACTATTTGCATTCTTGGCTGAGCGCCCAATGTCTGTAGCTTAATACACGGTGTCTTGCGTGGTTCACGGAACAGCTCGTCAGTCTCTTCCCCCCCCCCAGCACGTGAAAGAGAAGTAAAATAAATAATTCCTTGAGTACTGTAAATGTCACCCTCTGTGTACTGAATGCTGCTGGCAGAGAGTACGCGAGGTGTTGACAACGGTCAGGATACCGTTTGTGATCTCAGGGTCCATGATTGCTGTGCTATGGCGTTTGCTCAATGCACTCCGGGAAAAAGGCGCCAAAGGGTTGTCTGCTGCCTTCACAAAGGGAGGGGTGAGGCTGTACCCAGCACCACCCGGGGCAATGTTTTCTGCCCCATCAGGCACTGTGCTCTCAACCCGGAAGTGGGAACTATGGGATAGCTGAGGAACAGCTACCCACAGTGCACCGCTCCTGAAATCGATGGTAGCTTTGGACCATGGACGCAAACAATCGATTTCGTGATCCCACTGTGGACGCGCTAAACTGATTTTATTAGATCTGTTTTGTAATATCGGTTTAAGCTAATTCGAAATAATCGTGCAGTGTAGACGTACCCTCAGATTTGAAAAAACACCCCTCTGAGGAACGTTAAGTTACACTGACAAACGCATTGGTGTGTACAGTGCTATGTCGGTGGGAAAGCTTCTCCCACAGACATAGCTACAGTCACTCCTTAGGGGTGGTTTAATTATGTTAAAGGGAGAGCTCTCTCCCATTAGCACAGAGCAGCTATGCGAGAGATCTTACAGCGGCATGGCTGCACTGGTACAGCCGTGCCGCTGTAAGTTCTCTAGTGTAGACATAACCTTACTCATGCAAGTAGTCCCCTTGACTTCAAGAAGTGAGCAGTATTTGGCCCAGTTTTCACATCCAGGGTTCAGTCTATTTGAATGCAAAAACATGGCCCTCAAAAGTAAGTGTGCAAAAAAGTAGGTGTCAACTTTTAGATATCTAAATCTGGAGACGTGATTGAACATCTTTTGAGCATTTAGATATATGCATACAGGGGACATTTCCCTAACCACTGGAACACAGCCATTTCTGGAGTAAAATGAAGTAAGCTTTTTAAAGTGGTCATAACAACATCATAAAATATTCTAGGACAGAAGGTGAAGGGGGAATTTTGAGGAGGCAGAATGTAATTACCTAATTGGAATTTTGCCAGGATACCAGAACTAACCCACCATTATTGTGAAAAAGAAACCAGGGGATCTTTTATGTCTGATCTGAAATACAGCACGTGTAGTAACACAATTCACCCTAACACCCTGCTGGGATATCATTAAGCACTGGGTCAAAAGGAAGTGTATCACCTTCTGGATTGCTGGCACCACTTCCTATGACATGTTAAGTTCCCTAAGAAGTCTCTCATCTCTTACTTCCTAGAGAATATAAAAGAATTGATTCTGTCTACAAGTATGTGCTAGAGAGAGGCAGGTCCCCGACCCTGACAATGTTCAGACTTAAGTAGAAAACACAGAGTGTTTATCTATATCAAGAGAAGAGTATAAAGTTGGGTCAGGGTTCACTAATGCATGTTAGTGGATCCTGACTTAACTACAACCTTTTCCCTAGTAAAGGCTCAGGTTTACCTCTTTTATTTTGATTTATTGGTCAAGATTGACCCTTGACCTCTACCAGATAAACTTATTTATTAGGGGATAAGCTGCATTTATATTAGGACTAAGAACTATTGGCAAAAGGCAGGCAGAAGAAGGGAGAAAGGGTGTGGGATGTAATGTGAGATATATTTTTTTGGGGGGGTAGTTTTTATTCTTGCCCATTTGTTTGTGTGTGTGGGGAGGCGAGAATATTGTATAGCTGCAGGTCTGTAGTATCCTGTTAGTGAAAGGGAAGTTAACCCCTCTCCTCCCCCACCCCGCCAAACCTCAAGGCAACAGTCAGAAAAAAGTACTTGTACCCAAATGAATATCTAATTTGTGTGTGTGTGTGCCACTTCCGCTCAATGTACAAAATCACTTGAATTTCATAACTAGCGTCCTTCTGAATCAGAAGTTACATTTTTAGATAAGTGCACTTGATGTAACCCACGTCGTGCAAATCCTGAGTGTGCCACTGAGGAGCCAAATGCACCAATAGAGAATGTGCAGAGTGGAACTGTTCAATGCAGAAAGTTGGGTTCCAAATGTTGAGCTGGGAGGAACATCAGCATAAGTGGAGTAGGTTGAGGCAATTCCCATGCCCTAGAACTATGGAAACAACTACTTAGTATGCATCACGCTACAAAGTAGGCTGATCCCTTTGCTAATGAATACTGTGTGCAGCGTTCAGTATGTGGTTTAGCTGAAATCTGTGCAGCCAGTCCACCTGTAAGAAAACATAGCTATGTTCGTGCATAGTCAGATATCAACAAGCTGTTCTCTAGCAGCCAGAGAGATATTAAAGAACTAGCTGCTTACTGATACAGTGATGTAATTTACTACTGATTGAAAACATCCTGAGGATTGCAGTGTCTGCCACAAGTTCATCAAATTTAGAAGGCGACTTTTGTGCCTTTGCCCGCAGAAGTGTGCAAGGATATTTTTGTACAGCACCTTGCACAATGGCACCCTGGTTTTTGATGGGGGCTCCAAGGCATTGCCATAATACAAGTGATAACTAATAAGGTAGAAACCATAAGGAGAATTATCCCACCCCTCTTGCTTCCTTGTGCAGGGGTCCAGAATGGTTCCAGCACGTGCTATACTTGAGTACTACATCAAGCTCGTGACACTGGCAATATTAGCATCCCTAAAAGATTACACCTTCTCTCCACACTGCTCCATTTACAAGGGTTGCATTAGCTGCCTGTATTGTATGTCTCTCCTCATAGTCTCCCATGAGGAATTCTGGCTTTGCCATCCAGAATCCCTCATGTCCTACTACAGCAAGGTCTGTATTCAGCCCCCGTAATGGGGGTCATAGGTTAAAGCCCTGAACATGTAACATACTGAAGACTATTGTGATGCTTGCACACAAATTCTAATGAAGCTTTTTGATCCTCCTCTTATGTGGACAAAAGAAGGCTATGCACCCCTCTTTGAGATTCCACTGTCCTTCCATATTTGATTGCACCAGTGAACTGACTTGCAATATATCCCAATTTGTTTTTGAGCGACGGTAGAGGGGATTGCAATACAATCACTGATTTTTGCAATGGGAAAAATATTGCATTGTAGGAGTTGTACTGACTAGTGCAATACAGATTTCCTCAGCTCTGTTAACATCCCAGACAAAACGGAGATCCTTGCACTTAGCTGTAATAGGACAGATTCTCACTCCTGAGAAGGGCTGATGTTTACTGGGGAGGGATCCTCCCACAAGGCTATGTGCCCCCCATCCTGCCTTCATGGCAGAAATGTATTTGATTCTGCTGGATGCAGAGTTCTCCATTCAGAGAGGGTAGCCACTGGGGCAGGATTTGTCTCCATATATTAAGCGACTATATGTTTCTGTGCTGACTTGTTAATTCCACAGGGCTCTCATCAGTAAAGACGTCAGCATTTCTAATTAGCTATTCAAAAATGACCCAGAACACACAGCCTTTAAAAAAGAGCATTTTGGCACCAGTCGTCTATTTCTGAAGATGCCAAAGGGTGTAGAGGGAAGAATTTGAATATGCATGTGCATCAATAGAGAGTGGAGTTTATATGGAGACGGCCTAGGACTCATTTCCCTCTATTCCCCTTGCTTGCTACCATCCCTAATTTCAAACAACGTATTTCCCTTGTGTTACCGTGTTGTTTCCTTTAAATTGCAGGAGAAAATGTTCAGATTCTGTATATCAAGACTTCTCATCTTCTCCCATCCTATCCCACCACACACACATGCACCAACACTAGTCCTTTGCTTTGGTTATTCCCTTATTCAGTTACTGTAAACTACACAATGAATTCCCTAGTGTTAACATAAGAGCCGTGTGAACTAATTTTTTATTTTTGACATTAATTCAGATCAGAGCTGGAGTGGTTGTGGTCAACCCAGTAAACATACGGGAGGCACAGAATCCTAGACAGGCTCTCCTTGCCATTTGGCTTTCTAGGAGCCCTGACCTTAACAAACACACTTGATGACCCTACCTGATATCTTGGCTGCCTACTTGGGCTCATCTGTTGGGATGATATTTTGCCTGTTTACAAGGTAATATGCTAGTTTCAGGAGTCCCTAGATGCCAAGCAAGGACGGGTTTACATTAGCAGTGTGCATGGAATTATGAGTGTAGCATTTCTATTGTATTGGTTACCCAGACAGAGTGTGGTAGCTTTCTCTTTATAAAGGTTCTTCATTATGAGGCTATCCCTGACATACAACTTCTGTATCTTGTCTTTCAACATCATTAAAATTTATTACACATTTCAGGACAGATTTTCTCTTTGACTTGATTGGGACCTTTGGGAGTTACCATAGTGATAATGATAAATAACAACATACATCTCACTAACTACAAAATAAACTACTCGGGCTGGGATTTACAAAGGCACCTAAAGGAAACAGGTGTCCAGCTCTCATTAAAATTCCCCTATGACAATAGTAAAGGATCTGCAGAAAGTTGCTTTCATTTGACACTGAACAAGGAATCATATTAGAATGAGGAAAACAGTGTGAGTCTTGAAGTTACTCAATCTTTGCCTCCGCCTAGAGCTTTCCCAAGATTCCTAGGGCCTGGGTTCTTGCTATGGATTTATAGAAACAGTACATATACCTCGCTGGCCACTCCTCTCCCCCATGGGTGCACACACAAAGAGATGTGGGAGGAAATTGGGAGGTGCTGGGGAGAACTAGGAATTTAATTGCCATCTATCCCCCTCCAAAAACCAATCAATTCAGCTTTAAGCAGAAGGAAAAAGACAATTTTCCCAATCTGTAGGCTATTCTCTTCTCTGGGTGTGCTGCACGTAAGCAACCAAAAACAGATAACAGCATCCTCAGACCTATGCCGATGGAAGAAATTTGGGAAGGTGTGTAATGGGAAATCATAAGGCAGACTCCTGAAAAGGCAGTCATCTGCTGTGATCTAAATCTATTATCACCAAGTGCATGTTCCCATCAAATGATCTGGCTGTGCTGGCAGGGTTAGACAGGTTCTGAGAGCTCTCTCTGGTGTGTGTAAGTGATTTTTCTCTTGACAGGGAGTCAGGTCACTTGTCTACTTTCCATTCATGGATACAAGGAATCATATTTTCATGTAGCCAACAGCTCAGTGTTTCCAAGCTCAGTGGAAAATGAAGCAGATTATTTATATTCCTGAATCAAAAGTAGAGTTCCACAGTTGGTGAGCAATGGGAGTTTCAAAAATCTGGTTGGCTAGAACTTCAACCTCCCCCCTGCCCCCACTCCCAATAGTTGTTGAATAGCAGTGCCTTAGGCTATTATTTTCCAAACAAGAGGTAAGCATCTGAAAATGAAATTCTCCTTTAATACTGGAGTAGTGAATAATGTTAGCACATAGTTAAACATAAGCAAAGATTAATAGTCAAGCTCATATGCATGTATATGAAGATCTGGTGCATAAATCATCATGCAATGAGACTACAGTATGTACATTATAGATAAATCAAAATCTGTACATTATTTGTTAACCATTTTGTTAAAAAACAACTACATTAAAATGTCAAAAAAATATCCTGTATGTTGGTTGCCCTGTGAGGAAATAAAGTAGAGATTACAATAATTATAAAGGCTCTTTAAAAAGGAGAGAAAACAGCTCAGTTAATTCTTTGTGGGATCCAATTAACCTTTAAAACTTAGGTTCCAGCTTTTCCAATGCATTTTAATGCAGCAGAGAATGACTTTTGCTACAAACGATGGGTCTTATTAAATGGAGTTTTGATTAAGGAGCAAAACCTGGGGGTCAGACTGTGATATCCCTGCTCACATTTGAGTAGTACCTTATTCCACTAGGTGGCCCTATTGGCACTAATCAATGTGTCAGGTATGATTCAGCAGGAGCAAAGGTATCCCAGGGAATCAGTGATTTACTCGTTTTTAGTAAGGGAACCTAGTTTCTTTGAACTAAACTGAAATTTTCCTTTGCTGTCCTGAGTAGATTATTTTGAATCTGACGTCTGTCCCCTAGCTGTGTGGAAACCTAAAGCGATGTCTTAGAAGTACAGCAACTGGGAATTCCAACAATATATTCTTGATGAAAGTTAAAGCAACTACAGTAACTAAAACTTTGTAGTCTCATCCACTCTTCTCTTTACTCTTATTAGCATTAAAGAGAGTTAAGCACAAGCCAATGGGAGCCCTTGATTTCACACTGATTGTATATTGATGTAATTCCATTGCCTTCAGTGAAGCTACTTTGGAAACTGAGAGCAGAACCAGACCCTATGCCTTTAGAGCCATATCCTGCAAGGGTGCCATGCACAGAACTTCCACCGACATCAGTGGGAGTGGATGAATGTTAATGGCAATTCATTACATTCAAGTCAAGTTACCTGAAATGCCTCTTCTTTCTTGTCTTCCAAGCATCTACCAGTTACTGTGCTTTGTCTGTGAGAGTTCCCTGCCGAAGGTTGTCTCCAAGCTGATATTGTGTGCCCTTACAGTGCCAGATTTAATAAATCATCTTGTCTTCTACACTGAGCAGGCTCCTAGAGATCTATTTTGTGGAGCCAGCCCAGCTTTTGTGCAGACTTTTGCAATGTAGAGAACAAAGCCATTTTTGTTTTTTGTTATCTAGCACTTTCTTATCAGCACGGCAGGAAATGTGCTCTTCAGTGCTAGTGATCTGCGAAAGGTTAACTCTGTAGAGGGTCAGCTCTCTGAATTGGTATAGTTTTGAACAAACAACAACAACAAAAGGTGTTCCCAGAAAAAGTGACATCCACACATTGCACGGAGAGCCCACAAAGCCTCTGAGGTGAGCTCTGTGGTGCACAGGAAGAGTGCCACATGGGCTGGCTGCTCAGATGATTCTCTGTGCCCCCTGGTGCCACTGAGAGGGGATCCAGGTGGGCCTGAAAAAGCCTGGGACATAGGGAAGATCTGAAGGCAGAGGCAAGGAATCAGTGATTAGGTAGACCCAGTGGTCCTGGTGTGACAGCCCACGAGGAAGGTACCTTGCAGCAGTAACTCTTTCAGGCTTTGAGGTAGCCCATAGGCTGAGGGGCTGTACCACAGCATGGTGCCCGACCTATAGGTTGCCTGCTGTCCTTGCCTGCTATCACTCAGAGTGAGAGTCACCCCTACGCAGAGAGCAAGCATAAGGCCCATGCACCAATTAAGCCCTCAAAGCCCTCTCTGACATGAGCTATTAGGGCTTCCAGTAAATGGGAATTAAGGGACACGGCTGTGAATTTCACCAATGCTCCAATTTGCAAAAGCCAGAATATGGTGGGCTACCAGCAGGATAGGTGAACAATTACCACCCTAACTACATGGCCATTTTGTGGCTTGTCTTCTGTTTATTTTGTGTAGAACTGAAGTTCATGACTATCCCCCAAGCAGACCAATTAAAACCCAAACTTAGACATACCGTGGGAAAGTTGCTTAGCTGTCATCCTAAGGAAATGCTGTTCTCCAAGTACATAGCAATATCAAAGAGCTTATTATTGATTAAACTTTGAAAATAAAACTGCAACACTGTTTGCAGAAATGCCAGCCATTCTAATACTCACATAAGCATCTTATGTTTTCACGCATTCGTTACATTGTATTACCGAGCCTGGTCCTAAGGCTTGGCCTACACCTGGAAAAAGAAAACTCTTCAGATGACCAATTAACATTCATAACAAGTTTTTAAAGCAGTGCATGGTGCCGTCTCCAAACATAGGTGTCTTGTCAGCATTTCCATTATAAATCTCATTGCAAGAGGGATGGTTGAGATAACATCTCAGCTGTCTCAAACTGCATCAGGAAAAAACCCTGACATGCAAGTTGTCAATCTAGTTGTACTTTTTTTGTTTAATATAAAAACAAACTCACATTTTCTCCATTTAAGATCCAGCCAAAGGGGAAAAAAGGGTCAAATTCTCAGCACATCATTGTAAACTATTTGAGGCAGACACTATCTCTGTGTTCTGTTTGTATAATGCCCAGCATGATGGGGGCCTGGCCCATGACTGAAGCTCCTAGGAGTTCCTGCAATACAAGAATAAATAACACTAATATCAAAAATCAACAACAAAACTAACAAAATTAACACCAAACATTTTTTGTTAATTACAATCAGATTGTTCCTGAAGTTAACTTTAGGCCAAATTTTGCCACTTCTACTCCTGTGTAGTAGCCCATTCAAACTATTCACAGAATAAGGTATTATTCAATGAGCGTATGGGTGGCAAATTAGGCCCCATGACACGCTGAGGATGCAAATGTATTTTAGAAAGATAGTTTACATTGGTAAAACAGCTAATTAATATAAGCACACAGGAAGCTTTCATAATGTAGGTAAGGATGAAGAAGCATATAAAGTCCTGTGACTCTTGCATTTGAGATCTCTATTTATCTTCCCCCTGGAGGCATAAAGGTTCCAGGTCATCCTGGTGAAACTCTATTGATGTCACCAGTGATAAATCTGATCCCAATTGGCTTCTACTTGAATAGCTAGAAAGACCAGATGTCAATCAGCATAGTAGCTTTGAGGCAAAGACATTTTGGGGGAAATTTATAACATTCAGGGTTTTTTTGGTCTAATTTTCTGGATTTCCCTTACTGGTTTCCAAAGATGAATATGTTCTATTTTCCTTCTCTCATCCTGGCTTCTCTCCCTGCCTCATCGTGAAGTCATAATCTTGCATTTATGACATCAAAGTCTCCTTCAGTGAGCCATCTGCAGAGAGGGAAATGTTGAAAGGTAGAAAGGGAAGATGAAATATGAAGGGATGGGGAGTCATTTAAACACAAACGACCTTGATAGATGGTATGAAATGCCAAGGACATCATGGGATATATATATAAATATAAGATCAGGGCAGAGACCATGGATGAAATCCTGACCCTACTGAAATCTATAAGAGTTTAGCCATTGACTTCAATGGTGTCAGGCTTTCCCCCCCCCCACCCGCCATCTTTATATGTGTTTGTACAGTGCCTAGCACAACGGGGCCTCTGGGTGCTACTTTCATATAAATACATATATTTGAATTTTTTTCACCATTTTCCATTGAGTTCTTCACACACTATCAATGCAACTGCCATTCTGATAAGCTTTAAGTGCCTCATCCATTTTCCTTTTGCCACTCTGAATTATACATCCTCAGATGTCAAACTCTGTATCTGCAGCAGCCTGACTTCTATAAAGAGAAATATTGTAGGGTATTCTTTAGCTAGGTTAATATTGTTCAACAGCAGCAGGGTTTGTCCTAAAGGAGGGTGCAGCTTAAACTGAAAGACAGCACAAAATATTTTTCTCCAGTTGGGAGAAGGGGAAAATCCTTGTGTGTTCCTAGAGATGGCTTTTCTGTCCAGTGGAACCTGGAACAGAAATGAGCACTTCCTGAAAGGTACTGATTTCTTTACTTGTTTAGCTGTTACTGCGCCCCTTTTCAGAGAAATATTTCTCGCCTTTTCCGCATAGCTTCCTCATTACTACTGATTCTAGGTGGCCTCTTGATCAGCGCTGTGTTTTACAGTTACTGACACCGAAAAGCTCCACATAAACTAGCAACACCAAGACCTCAATCTTGCACCTTTATGCCCATAAAGAATTTTACACAGGGATGAGTAGTCTCACTGACTTCAGGCATGTGTTTGAAGAAACAGAGCCTTAGAAATAATGATGAGAGTCTGATTTGAAACCATAGCATTCACAAATTGCAGAGCTAAAATTTGATGCTCCCTATTTAACCCATCCCACTGTGACTTGATATTGCAGGAGACTGCTAACACAGTGGTAGTTTTAGGAAGGGGCAAATATTTTAAAATAAATAAAACCACAACCTGGCAAATATTTGCTCAAGTTAACAATATTGAATTTGCTTTGGCCTTTTGCACCTCTTTTTCTGTTTGCTTTCTACAAATATCGTTGTGAGTGAGTTTAATGGAATACATTTGCATGTGTTGGAAATATCAGCGTGGATCGTTTCTACAGGCCAGGATAAGACATATGCTAAGACTAACTGAGTTTGGCCTAGTCTTTGCTTGACATGAGTGTTGCTCCATGTGGACTTGCATAAATGATGCTTATAGCTAGGGAGGATAAATGTGATGTTTTCTACTGTGTTGGAGGACACAGATAAGGGAGTTAATCATACCCTCTTAATACACAAAATATAATGCCAAAAAGTCCCTATAATTAGGAAAAGCAGGAAAATCCCTATATGGCATATGGCGTATTGTACAAATTATGATGGTCAGATAATGTTGAAAGGTATAAATATGCTAGAGTGGAAAGGTATAGTCAGAAACTTGTAGGAGAAATCCATCATGACCAGTCTACGTCCCAGGAGAAGGCAATTGATCAAAATTTTTTCTATACATCTGTCATTCATTGCTTTTTATACAAATTGCAAACACAAGACCACGCTTTTGGTTCAAATAAAGGTTTGAATTAATGACTCTGAGTGTGTGGTAATCCTCACCCAGCACATGGACATATTGAATTGTGAATGAATAGTCAATTATATTTGCAGAAAGCACATTCTGAATTTGCATGTCCAAGTACTCATGCTGGAAACCTTACTCTGGGTAATTTTTGTACTGACTGTGGTGCAAAAGCAGTAACACATGACCTTTGTGTGTACTGAGAACTAAATGACAGCACTCACCTTTGGCATATTGAATAGTGAAGTGCTGAAAAAAACTCCATAGGCCATGATTATTCATAGAGATTATCTGGTGAATAATTTCAATTAAATAAATTCAAGAAAACAAGACAAAGAGGCTAACTTTAGCAGAATACATTATTTACTATGAATTAGTCACTCCAAGTGAAATTCACCTTTGTGCAGAAAACCAGCACAAAGACTAATGTCCACTGAAGTCTCACTTAACCCGTGTTTTGAGAACTTAATTTGGATCTTTGGCGGTGTATAATTGTTGGGCTGGCTTTCTGTACAGGGTGAATTTCACCCTTTGCTCTTGGTGTTACACATACCATTCTATATATGCCATTGGGACATTAGGACTTGAATCCTGATTGTGGTTTTTTCAGCATTACTGCCATACAAATAATAAGGAAACATATTTAACTATGGTGTTTACTGTATAATAAAGCAAAAGAAAGACATATCTCACAGCCAGATTTTTACCAATGAATATTAACGCTACCTGCATAGCCTACTGCATATTTGACCTTAAATGTTAAGGTAAAGCATGCAAATATGGGTGCTGAGGTACCAAAGTACATAATATGCAAGAAAACTATTGTGTTCAGTGGGACTCTTTGCATGATTAAAGATACTCACATCATAAGTGTCTGCAGAACTGGACACTCACATTTAAAAATGTGTTTAAAATATATTCTACATGGATTGCACATATAAGGAACCCTATTAAAAGAAATTAACAAGTAGTTGCATTAGCTGTTTAATAGTTACCTTCTCACTATGAAAGGAACAATAAATCCATTGATGGTGTATCATGGGAATATCTGTCATTAGAAAAACCAATCCTGCTGTCCCTATTAGGGTAAAACTCTCATTTAAGGGATTCAGCAAAGCAGCTAAGCAGATACTTAATCTATTTAACTCAATGAGACTTCAACTTACGCGTTTGTGTAAAGAAATAATCTCAAACCCATTGAAGTCTGTTGGATTCTTTTCATTGACTTCAATGGTCTTTGGATCAGGCCTAAGCGTTTTGCTGAATGTCGATGGACATATGAACTTGGACACATTTAAGCACATGTTGTACTGAACTGGGCCTCACATCAACGGGTGGGGATGGAGGAGTTTTTTCAAAGTAAAGATTGAAGGGACTGGGCTCAAGCTAAGGAAATATGCGTTGGTAATAACATGGTACAGAATGTATCAATATACCCAGTGCATTAGCAGACTGGAGAGTTGTAATTCCCTGCCCCGCCCCACCCCCCGCAAGTGCTTGTGTATCCAGTTTCACACTGAATCAGATTTTGTTGTATAACTCAGAAAAAATATTATTTTTATTTTTTTAAAAATCAGGATTCCACAAAAATGATGCAAAACAATGGTGATGATGAGAGTGACCTCTTCAAGTCTAGAGAGGAGAGAGTAGCCATGAAAACACTGTAAATTCCTGAAATAAATTTGTTAGTCTCTAAGGTGCCACAAGTACTCCTGTTCTTTTTGCGGATACAGACTAACGTGGCTGCTACTCTGAAACCTGGTTAAGATTTCAGTTCCTGCAGGAGCCTGGAGCTGGGAATAGGAGTTGATGACAGGTTTGTTTTAAGGTGTATCATTGAGTTTTTTTGTTTATATAGTAAATCAGGGGTCAGCAACCTTTCAGCAGTGCTGTGCCAAGTCTTCATTTATTCACTCTGATTTATGGTTTCGCATGCCAGTCTTACATTTTAACGTTTTTAGAAGTTATAGACTATGAGTCTATAGTATATAACTAAACTATTGTTGTATGTAAAGTAAATAAGGTTTTTTTAAATGTTTAAGAAGCTCCATTTAAAAATAAATTAAAAAGCAGAGCACCCCGGACTGGTGGCCAGGACCTGGGCAGTGTGCCACTGAAAATCAGCTTGTGTGCTGCCTTCAGCACATGTGCCATAGGTTGCCTACCCCTGTAGTAAATGGTCATGAAATTTTAATAAACACAATCCCAATATAGCACAGAGATTTTAGGGTGTTGGGGAGGGCAGGGGAACTGAATTAAATAAATGCACTCGGGGACTTAAGAAATGTATTCTAGTCAATGGCCTTGCCGGTTAAACATTTCAGCCTATTGGTCAAACTCCAGCCGCCCATATTGCAGTTAGCCACTGGGTTGTGTGGTAAGTTGTCCAGCACCTCAGCTGAGATGTCTAGTGGCTGCTTTGTTGGCTCCTTGCTGGAGGCAGCATCTCTGCCTCTCTCAGGTGCACACGCTCCCCGCTTTGCCACTGAGCATCAGTTGTGAGGAAGAAAAGAAATCAAGGCACAGCAGGTCGTGGGCAGAGTTTGCTAGTTCTCTCCCCTCTGTCCCTTCACATTGACTCTTGCATTCCCATCCCTTTTCCTCCATTCCCCAAAGGAAATCAGTGCAGCAGGAACCTCCTCTTTCTCCCTCGCCTTTATAACATGCTTTTTATTGCTGCTGGCTGAGATAAAGCCTTGTACTACATGTCACAATTATTGCCTGTTTACTTCTAAATGCAGTAACTGTTTATTTTCTTAATAATCACTGTTAGTAAAGAATAAAAATATCTCACAGTATAACAATGACTTGACATAAACACACACTCACAGAGTGACAATGACTCAAGCCATCCACCCACCCACGCATATCTAGGAAAACATACACAGGCAGAGTAACAATGACTCTGGGAGCATGCACAGAGAGGTAATGAAGTCTTTGAGCTTATTTCAGGACCCTAAGCACTAGCACCATTTGGGGACAGTAGTGTGAAAAATTGCCACTTTCCCTCATTTAGATTTAGTGGATTGGTTTGTGTCCGTGAGATTATTACAGTCTTCACATTATGTAGCTCAAGGAGAGATGGGCTGGAATACCAAGAGCTACTGAAATAGATGTTAAAACTTTAGCTGCAAGGGGAATGCAAGGATGCAAATGCTTTGCAGTTATCATTTCACTACTCAAGTTTTAACCCCTTGTTAAGTGACAGGATGATTAAGCATTCCCTATATCCGTTCCTGACAAATGCATACAGACCACCTAGCCATTCCAGCACACCTTCGCCTTCAGGCAATGCTTTCCACCTAATGAATAAAGGTAGCTACTGTTCACCTAACAGAAACTCAACTGAGTTTTACCTCTCTAGAAATTTCCCATTCTCGTCTTGCATCTCACCCTACAGGACCTTAGAGAAGGTCTCTCTCTTTTTTTCATTCCTCTTTTACTGGATGATGAGATTTTTGCCAGAAATTTTTACCACTTGTATAAGGAAAGGTGTTTGACCCTCACCAACTTTTCCTCCTTCAGAAAATCTGATATTATGACTGAAGAAAGTATACCAGTCCATGTTTCTACGGAGTTAGAAAACCTGCTCTTCAATATCCAGATGCATGAACGGGCAGACAGTATGGTTAGCGGAGTTCTATAAGGGTATTCACACTTTGTGTCCCTTTGTATTTTATTCAATTCTTTTTAATAGCTAAGGGATGCCATACAGGCTCTAAGACCATGCAGAGCCTACATCTGCTGTAGCATATTTAACCTGCATAAGGTACGCTCACACTATTTCAAGCTGTCTAGGCTTGGATCAAGCAACTCCTTCACTTCATGCCTATCTTTCTACACTCGAAAAGTACCTACATGGAAAACAGAAATTGGATAACAGAGGATACGACATCAATGTAGCAGACAAAGATATAAAAAGATCCTATAACTTCGAACTGAAGCTAGACCAATTTAAACTTGAAATAAGGTGCAATTTTTTAACAGTGAAGGTAATTAATCATTGGAATAACTTACCAACGTAGATTCTCCATCCCACAAAATTGTTAAATCAAAAAACTGAATGGTTTTTTTTTATTTTATTTTTTTAAAGATGTGCTCTACTTCTAACAGGAATTAATTCAGGGAAGTTCTATTGCTTGGATTAGGCAGGAGGTCAGACTAGATGATCACAAATGACCTTATCTATGGGTCTTTTCCTCCAAGTGTGTGGGTATGTGGGGGGGGGGGAAGGGAGGAGGGGAACAACAAAAATTGTCTGAAAAGAGAGTGTTTCTGGGCAGACACCAGCATCTCCCTAAACCACTACAGCTTCTCTGCCTGTTGACTCCTTTGACAACCCAGAATATAAGCGTAAATTGAAGTTTGTTGAAAGTTACCATCAGATTGAGGCTCCCACACAATCCTAATGCCTGGAATTGATCTGGATTTAATTAAACAAAGTCAATGGGGACAAAAACAGTCAGAAAAGCAAATGCTTTGACCATGTACTTGTTAAGTAAAGGGGTTATAAAACATTTATGGTGTACTGAGAAAATCATAACTTTGCTCCTGAATAAAATCAGCTGTGTATTTTCAAAATCCCTGTTACTTCTCCTACTACTGTGATCGTTGTGCATATGTACTTGTATTGTAATGGCATCAGCATCTTCTCTGTGCTTATTACTCCTGCCATCCCCTGACATGCTGTTCCTTCCATCCCACATACAGCTGGCAATTACTGCTGAGATGTGCAGTGCATGAATATCGCTTCCACAGACATCGTTAGCAACTGACATAAATACACCTTGCTTCTACAGAACACATATGAAAGCACAGTATATACAGTCCCACAAACCAAGTCCAGGACAGGACACTTTCACACCAGTACACACTACATGTCAAAATAGTTCATGCACAAGAATACACATGCATACATAAAGCCATTAGAAAGAAATGCAGTGGACTTACTGTTGCCTTCTGCTTTTGCAGTCTGTTGGAGAGAGTTGTGCATTTCTCAAGAGAGTGTTAAGGATGTTACAGTGTTGTGTGTAGATGTGGTACATGGAAGGAGGCCAGAAGCAGGTGGTGAATGCTTGTGTGTGTGCAGGCACTGGCACTCCAAAGTATTCCCCCAGGGAAAAAGTGGGTCTTGCATATCTTTAGCCCCAAAGTCTCTAATTTGTATCAAAATAGAGAACAATCTAAACACGCCTACTGAAAAAAAAATCATCTGGAGCAGGAGTACTACAAACACCTGGACCCAGCATATGGATTCTTCTGAATCCAGCCAAATTTTGCCCTCAAATTCTGTGTAAAGAGAAAACAAGCAAAAAACTATTGCAAAAAATTGTGGACGCCGATGCATCCCACTGCAAAACTCTGGATCCAGTACATGGAGCTTGGCAAATTTTGGCCCCATGCTGTACTGTATGTGTGTGGGGGTGGGGGCGGGGATGTAACAACTCCTAAGGAACACAAAAATTCAGACCCCATGGTGGGCTGGAGCAGCAGCACTGCAAAAATGTGACTGCAACACCAGGATCATTTTTTTCGGGTCCTCTCTCCCCATTTTTAAAAATAACTAAATAGAGAATAAGTACAGGTGCTCAGATTGCAATGCAAACCCAGTGCATCCCTGCTCAGCACCAGCTCAGAGACATCTATCCAGCGCTGGAAGCCTGATGGATGCTATGTTTTTTTGGCCCCAGAGGCCCTATCAGAATAGACACTACATGTTGCTTTTCCTAAAATCCAAGCTCTCACCTAACCTACTTAAATAGCAGCTAGGTCTTGCCAGGTCCTACAAATTTTTGGCCATAAAATCTCTACATTTAACTTCATAAATAGAGATCCTCCGCTTTAAAACTTTAGTGATACAACATCTTGGCACAGGAGCACTGGAAAACAATCCTCACGAATGATCTTGTCCGTTTTTCGCCCCCCCAGATAGACCCCCAAAGTTTTACCTTCACAATAGACAGCAAGTTCAGCCCTCCTTTGACATCAGATAAAATTGTATCCAATGCATTGTGCTTAAGTGAAGCCACCACAACCCAGCTCTGACATCTCGTTCTTTCTAGATGCAGCCAAATCTCATGCCGTACCACGGGCAGTTTGGCAGCACCGCTAGTCTAGGCGGTGTGAACGATCACACTATATTGTTGTTTGAGCCTGGTCAGCTCTTGCCTGACTAGTCCAACCAACGTAAGGGATTTAGAAACACCTCTTCCATTCACGGTAACCCCCGTGGAGGGGGAGGCGTGCGTGTTTAGATCCCTTAGGCGGCTGTGGACCTCTCCCTGCATTGGATACGGAGGTAGGCGCTAGGAGGGTTTTTTTTTTTGTTTTTTTTTTTTTAATCGGGGCCAAAATGTGGCTGGACTGGATGCCAGCTCCGGGTTTTTTGCAGAACCCTCTGCTCCCGCCGCCAGATTTTGGTGTGCAGCCGAAGCAGCTGGACGCCTCTTCTCTTTGGACTGAGTGGGGAGAGTGGGGTGGGGCTGGGGATCGGGGCCAAACCCCGCCAGGATCCAGGTGAAGCCGGCTTTTGCGTTCCCTCCCCCGGCTGCTGGGGGGCCACGCTGCCGGGCGGCGAGCTCAGCGAGCCTGCAGCGGAGCGGGCTTGGGGTCCCCGAAAGAAGAGGCTGGCGGCGGGGGGGGACTTGCCTCCCCCGGCAGCCCCATCCCCGGGCGTGACGTCAGCCCCGGCTCTGTCCAAGGGCAGCCTGCAAAAGCCCCGGGATTCAAACTGCTCGGCGCACCGGCTGCAGCCGGGGCAGCGCCTCCCCCTGCCCGGCCCGCGGGGCGAAACTTCCCTGCGGAGCGGGCGCCGCCGCCTCTTGCTGCCGGGAGC